>NC_090801.1:55639015-55942046 GCF_036512215.1 Solanum lycopersicum | reverse complement strand
CAACACTCTTGCAAATATTTCTCTGATATAAATGCTCAATTATTAACATACAGCACACTCATGCGTCAATTATTTTAGATTCACAAGAAACATCGATAGATTTCAACAAAAAATATAAAAGCATACTTATCAAGGGAAGGTTAAAATGCAAACATGATCAAGTGAGCATTTTATAATTTATAAGTAGAGACTCAGTCTGGCATTTTAACTAATAGATTCACTGAAAATCTCAACCTGCTCAGTGCACCTTGTGTTTTCAGTTCTTATTAACAAATCATTGAGGAAATACGCAACTAAACGATAATCCAACACACATATAACTGCTTTCTCTTTCTGCAATTTGGTATAGTCAAAACATCAACTTAAGTTAAACCATATCATGTATCTGAATATTGGTGAGCAAAAAACGTATATGCTCCAATAAGAGCAAAACTGACAGGCAAGACACATCCCATCAAAATTCCTAATGTGCCTAAATCTAACCAACCCCTGCACACACATTTATTCTAGTCTCCCTGATTTTGTCATGTAATGCATTGACCTACCGATGCAGCGGTCTGTAAGTGTGAAACTTTGGTGAGTGAATGTTTTAAATGGGGACAGGGTAGCCCTAAACTTACCTGTTTCAAAAAAAAATCACATGGAATGAAGCCGTCCCTATAGACCTACAAATCCTTGGAATGAATGCTAATTCAGTTACAGATAGAGTATAATGGAAGAAACAAATCCCTATAGGTTTTACTTCTATTTTATTTGGTAGGATAATGATGTGCCTTGAGGAAAAAAAAGAAGAGGATTCATATAGCCGACTATAACTTGTTTGGGACTGAGGTGTTGTTGTTAATAAACTCTAGGGGCTCATTTGGTACTATAGATTAAGGGATAACTAATACCGGGATGAGTTCTATCTCATGTTAAGTTATACCATTTTTATAGTGATATTTTTATCCCACATAGGGAGAGATAACATTCCCGGAATAACTTGTTCCCCTATCAAACGTTACCTATGTATTCAAAGATCAACTGAGAAAAAATCTGGGCATGCATAAAAGAGACTAGTGCAAATGCACCCAAAGCTCCAAACTCTAAATTTGACAATGAAATCAGACAGATAACACTGAATTAATACGGCAAAGTTCTAAAATTTACCAAGTATTTGCTAATCAAACTTAATTCGTAAGGCAGAGAATAATGTTACAAAGTAATTTCATTCTTCTTTCAATTAGGTCATAAAACTGTGGTCTCGAAAGAACATATTTTTTGGGAGCTAACCTCTGTACTGAGGGAATAGAGTTGAAAACGAACTGACTTCAAGCAATCCACTCTGGTTCCAGGAAGGATCAAACTTCTCAATCTTCCAATGATCAATGCTTTCATCATCCCATGGCTTTGGTTTGTCATGTTTTCCCTTGTGCCTCGGCTTCGGAATCAACTCTTCATTAACTGTTAAATTCTCCTCATCTGCCATTGCAGTCAGTCGAAACTGAACCGAAATTCCACAAATTATCAATGAAAACTTACAGAGAAACGCACAAACTGCAGAAATAGCAGTTACAGAGGCCAATGGCGGCTCAGGGTTAAAGGAAGTGAAGCCGTCTTAGGGTTCAAATATTAAAGAGCAAAAAAAAACAAATATATTAAAGCTATCGTAAATGGTATTTGCATTCGTCATATTTTGTGACATTAATATTACTGTCATAAAAAAAAGTTATAGCATATATAATCTTTACAATAACATACATATATGTGTCATAATTTTATCTATTGATTATGACACGTATATTTTATTAATACAAAAATTATATATGCTTTAATTTTTTTATGACAGAAATATCAATTCCAAAAATATGATAAAGTATATGTATATAATTTAAAATAATTCAAAGGTACATTTGTTCTTTTAAAAAGAATATTATAAAGTCTATTTATCAAATTATTATATAATATAGTTTATAATTAAAATTCAATAGAGATAGTATTAAGTGAGTTATAATATAGTGAAAAATATTTCTTATTAGATTAAATAATCTTTTCTTCGTGATTCTTATTATTTGACTTTTACATTTCAAACTCAAATTCTTTTCTTAAAAAACAAAATAAAATTATGTGTATCATTTGTTGTATAGATTTTATAAAATAAGTTTAACGGTCTTTTTATATATATTTATTTTAAGTCAATAGTTATGTTGCGATCACTGTCCTACTATGTGATGTTTAATTAATTTCATTTATATCTACTAATTGCATAAAACATTTGTTGTCTTTAATATTATCGTCATTGTTAGTCTTATCTTAATTGATACTATTTGATTGAGATTAACGTTGGAAGGTTGACTTAAAAATAAAGGTGTGCATTATTTGAATTAAATTAAATTAAATTTTAATTTGGATTGATTTTTTTAATTTTTTAGTTTGATTGTGAATAAATAATTTACTTTGTTTGGTTTTTGAATTTTGTTCTAAATTTAGAAAAATAAAAAACAAAAATCGAAAGGAAAAAAAAACAATTTAAGTTGACCACTTTTGTCTCTTTTTATTAGTTATTGTCTTTAATTGGTGGACTTTTAACCATTGTGTTTGAAGTTTTACATGTTTTATATTAGAAAGCATATTTAAGAGTATAAAAATTAAAGATTAGTTAATTAAAATGTAAAATATAACTTTGATTATGTTTCTGATTGTTAACTTAATCGAATCGAAAAAAGAAAATCTAACCAAATCAAATTTATTTTAATTCGACTTGGGTTATATATACTTTTCAAAATTAAAAATAGAAAAATTTGAACCTAATAGCATAAAATTAAAACGAAAAATCGAATACACTAAGCACACCCAAACTCAAGAGATAGACAAGTAAAGCACTGATTTAAGCCCTCGAAATTTTGAGACAGAATTTATTCATGGTAATTTTATGATTCTATTTTAATTCAAACGATAATAAAATTTGGAAAAAAAATTAAAAAGGGAAATATAAAAATTTTATAAGAAAAAAACGTTGTCTATTTTTCAATAATGATAAATATTTTAAACTTTTAAAATTTATTATTTAAATTCTCACATTAGTAAATTCATTTTCTCTAACAATATCGAACGTAGTGTGTTATAAATGTAGGTCTAACATCTTGTATTTATTTATTAATTACCTATTATTACCAATTCATGTCATTTAATAATATTATATTATAAATAACAATTATGAGGGAAAATTGGCAATAATAACTATTTTATCAGTTATATATAAAATAAAATAAAATGCATTTTTTTTTCTATTTCGTGAATCAAACAAATAAAAAGATAAAATTAGAATTTTAAAGAAATAAAATTTTAACGAAAGTTAGTCATTATCTAAATCAATTTTGCCAAAGTAAAATGTTTTTTGAAAATTTACAGAATTACTATAAAAGTGTTCTTGATCACCATTATAGTTTATATTTTATTTTATGTTGAATAAAAAAATGTTACTAGGGTAATGTTTTAAAAATAATATGTTACTGTCAAATATGTTGTATAATTCGTCACTTGATTGCACCTTTGATACCTAAAAAGCTATTAACGTTTCTTTAAAATTAATTTACTTAATACATTCTTTTTTAATGTTTCAGTTACTTTTTAACTTTTCACGGATTTTAGTTGTATTTATATCATTTCAATTAGTTGTTGTAAGTTAACTTCAATCTAAGATATCAACAATGTACAATTTTTATTTTTATTTTGTTATGTTTCTTTTGAATAAACTATGTTTGTGTGTATAATCATGTTCTATTGAATTTTTCTTGTGAAAATCAAGTGAACAAAAAGAATAAAAAACAAATAAATAACAGTGATGATTTTTCTTTCAGTTTTTTCGCATAGTATTCCATAAATTATAGTGATAGATTACAACCTCAAATTAATAACCCAGCTAGAGAAAATCGCTCTCGAGTTAGAAATCGATAGTATACGTGTTGAGAATATTATGGGTTCGTTTGGTTATACGATATGATATCATGATATAATAACATGATATGAAATTACGAGATCGATTTGATGTTTTGTTTGGACATGCGATATGGGATTTTTGTGTTATATATTTTATCATAAATATAGAAATCTCAAAAGTTCTAAAACTATTAAAATAACCCCAATTATTTATCAAATCACCAAATAAAAAAAATTATAATCGCATAATAAAAAAATAATGATGTCATTATAAAATTAATTATATATAAAATAAATGGTTAATAGAAATAAATGTGGGATCATTTTAATGAGGTATAAACTCGTAGATCAATTTTCATAGAGAAAAAGGTTTAAAATATCCTTAACATATCGCAAATGGTTCAAATATGCTCTATTTCCATCTATTGAATTAAAAATGTGCTCAACATTTTTTTAACATTTAAAATTATCCCTCAATAACAACCCGCTGACATGACAAATATAACATGGCATTTCAAAATAAATGACCCACTTAATATAGAAACCCATTTAAAAAATATGACCCGATAGGCCAATCGTATTTGGGTCGTTTGTTCCGGCGATTAGTTCTAGTTCTCTTCTTTCTTCCTACCTCCTTCAACTCTTTCTTTTCTTCTCCGTTTCTGTAGTTAATTTTAGGAAGAAAAAGATGGAAGAACTACAATGTTAATTTCTTCTCTACAACAAGATTTGTCTGAGTTGATTTTTTTGCATATGACTGGACAATCAATGGTCGAACTATAAACTTGATTACGACTTGGATTTCGATAAATAACGAATGGAGATTCGACAGGTTTTCTAGTTTTATTGTAAGCAAGTTTTTGAATTCAATTTGTTTGTCATATATTGAAGAATCTAACTTGAACTTTAGTCGTTTAGAATTTAAATTCATCGTTAGAAACTCTATACAAAAATGAAAACAGAGCAATGATAATGCTCAACATTTCTTCGATTTAGAATTCAAGGTAGTCCGTAGAAGATTCAATTTGTTATTTCGAGTAGAATATAATTATGAGTGATTTACCAAGTAATTACTTTGTATTGCACCAACATGAGTTGTGCTGCATCGGTAGCCCTTAACCACAGGTCTCGAATTCGAGCCCTGGGTACGGAGAAAATCTTGTTGGGAGCACCACCCCAAATGGCCCTGCAGTACACGATCTGAATTTAATCGGAATTCCAATGTGAGCTCTGAACACCGAGTGGAAAACCAAAAAAAAATAAACTTTTTGTTGCACAATTCTCAGCGATTCAATTTTAGTAAGTATGATTTCAGTTGGGGAAAACAACTGCACATAGATAGTGTCAAACACGTTAAAGGGGAAAATTGATGTCACGTGGGTTGTTAAAAAAAAAGTACAATTTTAAACCTTATAAAAACTTTGAGGATATATTTAAACCAAAAGGCAGAAGGAGGATATGTATGAATCATTTGAGATACGTTAAAGACATTTTTAACCCTTTTTCATATCATAATTTTTAAATATGATAATATTAGCATAAAACCTCATGTTCAAACGTTTATTTTATCTCACAATTCTATATGGTAATATGATATCGTAAGATGGTATGGCATGGTCAAGCGCCAAGAAAACAGAGAGTAAAGAACCAGACAAATGAATATTTTGAATGACAAAGCCTTTGTCAATAAGGGAACATTCTATTTTTAGCAAAAAAAAGTAAAGGAATTCAAATGTATGTCTGATTGCTCGTACAAAATTAAAGCCAATAAACTCCATTATGTAAAGCATTTTCCACCCATGCTAGATTTAACTAATTTATCATAAAAAAAATCTATTATAACATAAATATTGTGTAAGGATAGGAGGATCGAATCAACAATAATATGATTTTATCAATTATAGTAGAGTATCTTTGCTTAACAATTTCAAATAAAAACATCAAAATTAACCATGAATACAACATGAACAAGATCGAGTATCAAAATTAACAACGGAAGCCAACATTTTAGATGTGAGCTTGTTTAAATGTAACTAAAGCTATGACTATAAGCAGAGGCGAACCCAAGATTTGAAGACTTTGGGCGCACCAATATAAACATAGCTCAAATATGAGGGCTAAGCTAAATTTAAATTAAAAAAAGTTTAACTGGGATTGAAACCCTGGTTTAGAGGATGATATGTTTAGCTTCTACCAATTGCATAAGGCACTTACATGTTTTTTATGGGTGTCCATTTAATTATATCTAAATTTCTACCAGTTTTTCAAAAAATATATTCATATAATTTTTTTGAAAGTTACCAGATGCATGTGCACCCCACCGTATATAAGTGTGAGCTTGTAAACGTTGTTTGTTCCAGAACTAGATAAATCTTCATAATTTATGGCAAGAAAAGGTTGCTGCAAAGAAAAGTGATTCATTGTTGACTACCTTACCAACATACAAAAATTCTTTATTTTCTTTTAACTTTATATTAAGTTAAAATAAGTCAAATAAATTAAAATAGAGAAAGAAATATACTACTAGTAAATTTAAAAATTCAAAACAAACTAAAATGGAATTATGGCTTAGACTTCACTATAATACTTACTAAGTTGGCTTAATTACTAAAGCAACTCACGAAGACAATGACATAACAACTCATTTACAACAATATTTGGCACTAAAGATATATTTTAGCAGAAATTGCATATCTAAGAACTCAAGTAACGTGCAATGTTACAAGCGATTTTTTTCATTTTTATTTAACTCATTTTTCGATCAATTAATATTCGACTTGACTCGCTCGTTTGTCACTTTCATTTTCATTTGTCAAATAATACTTGTTGACTATTTATTCTACACATTTTTAAAGAAACTATAAGTATAAAAGTAATTTTATTATATTACTATTTGAATATAGTAAATATAATATCTTGAAAAGTGTAATAGAAAAATGACTATAATTAATGATAAGGGTAATCTAGGAATTAAATGTAAAATTATCTATTGATTTCATAAATTGGACAAGTTTTATAGGACATTTCAAAATAATATAGTGGACAGCTATTGGTGGACGATGGAAGTAGTTGATTGTCTTATTGAAAATAATTATCCCATATTAGTTGTCCACATTACTAAATCAAAAAGCCATTAATTAATTTTTTAATACTCCCTCATCCGTCCACAAATGTTTGACAAGTATACTAAAAATAAATGTCCAAGATTAATTGTCAATTTGAACAATTAAGAAATAATTTTTTTTCCCATTCTGCACTAAATAATTACTCCACTTTGTTCAATTGAAAAATCATGTAGACTTTTGATATTATTGTTATATTAGTCAAATTATACCTTATATTAAAATTTTTTTAGAGAAATGTATGACCTTACCCTGACAAATAATTGTGAACGAAAAAATATTATTTTTTATAAATAATCACATTTATTTGTAAAATTCCTAAAAAATAATAATTAAGGAATGAATCAGCAAAGTAAATTCTTATTTATGATTTATGATTTCCATGCATGGCTCCATTGAGATTTCTTATCCATTTAAATTTATACTATACAAATACTTGCAGTGATATGAGCTTCATATTTTTCCTTAATGACATGCAAAAAGTTATAACACAAGTTTAATTTGATCAAACTATAGATGAAAATAAGAAAAAAATTAAACTAAACATATATTTTTAGATTGATAAATTGAAAAGTGAGACTGATTTGGATATAGAAAGAGAATGAATAAGCATGTTTAAGTTTCAAATGAGATTGATTTATTTGTTTATTTGTATTTTTTTTCCTTTTATATAAAGACTATAATCTAAATAAAAACATGTACAACATACCTTAAAAAATAAGTAGGTTACATAAATTTAATGAAATAAAGACGATTTTTTTTTTGATTTAATAAAGTTCCGACTAAATTCGAATAGTGCACTATATAATTCATTCAACGATAACACTTTAAATAAATTTTTTTCATATATCAAAACTCAAATATGTGATTTCTGATTAAAAATAAAAATTATCCATTTCATAACTCATAATCGGCAAAAGGAACACTATATTTTGCAGTCATGTGAGCTGTTTTTTTTTTTTGGTCTACCTTCCAAGGAAATCTATTTTAAGATTTTGCAGTATTTTCCTCCGTACGGTATTATTTGTCCTGATTTCTATTTTTAGAGTTAAACTATAAAATAATTAATTAATATTTTAAGATGCATTTTTTTATCATATTAATATGCAAAAAAATTATAATTTATAGTACTTTTCATATAATTTTAGAATATTTAATTTTTTTTATTTAAAATATCGAACTAATGTGATCTAATTTATCTTTAAAAATTAGTCTTTGATTTTGATATGCGCAATATGACAAACATTTTCGAACGGAGGGAGTATAACCGAAAAAAGAAACTATTTTAGCATCTGAATTATTATTTGACCTTTACTATTTCTAGGTTTTCTTTTTTCTAACTGTTTAATTTTCCTATTTTTGAAGTACATGTTGACCTAGCAATTGACTTATTATTTTTTGGTTAGTTTAAAAATATTCAACACTAATTTACTGCCAAACTACTAGGATTTCACAGTAGCAATGACATTATGTTTGTTTTACTTTATGTGGACAACGTAATTAAAAATCTGGGGAAATATTTTGATTTTGAAATTTATAAGGCTTAGATATTTTATTTATAAGTTTTTATATTTTAAATAGGGCAACTTTCACATATAGCAAATAAAAAATTTATATTTGTATGTTGTAGCAAAGTTTGCATAATTACGCTCCATAGCAAACATAGAAACTGTATAATTCGTTATACATATACAATTGAAGCAAATTGTATAAAACGAAGTGTATAAAACAAGAAAGAGAAAGCCATTTGGGCAGAGAATTGTATAAAAACGAATTGTATTATTATAAGTCTATAAAACGATTATATACAATTTAAATTTGTATAAAATGAGAAAGAGAGAGAGAAAAAGACAAAAGAGACTTGACAAGGAATATACAATTGAATCGAATTGTATAAAACGAGAAAGAGAGAAATTAGATACAATTTGAAAATTGTATAAAACGAGAAAGAGAGAAAGGCAAAAGAAATTGGACAGGGGAGTATTTTTATTGTATAATTATAAGTGTATAGGACGAAAATATATTTACTTGCATGTGTATATACAATTTTCTCACGCTTTATACAAATAGAAACGCAATTTATATATTTCGCTTCTGTTTGTATAAGTGAGAAAGGCGAGGGTGGCGAGCGAGATTTGGGAGAGTGGCGAGCGAGATCTGGAAAAGGGGAGAGAGGAGAACAAAAATATATGTATTTATACAATTTTCTCTATTTTATACAATTAGAAACAATTTTTATACACTTGTGTTTGTATAAAAAGTGAGGAAGCGAGCGAGATATTTGAGAGAAAGGCACCTGACAATTTTTTGCAAAGGTTTGCTATGAAGCACAATTAAATCAAACCCTAGTTACTCTATTTATTTTAGGTTATTAGTTTGCTATAACATACAATTTTCCCTTTTAAACAATAGTATATGTAAATTTGATGAATTTTGAGACAAACATAAGATTTGACTCAAAGTTATTGAGTTTAGTCAAATTTGGAATTATCACTTTAACTCATTACTAAAACGAATTTAATATTTAAATAATCATAATTTAAGTCTTTAACAATAATTTATTAACCGTTTGAATCTATCAATTTAAAACACATAAGTTTTCCCATCACAACTATATTTATATTTATATTTTCATTTTCTATATCGAAATGTGACATTTTGAATGGTAGATAAACATCATAAAAAAAATTTACTAACACGCTAAAATTTTCAGCTCATTCGAAATCCCCTTCCAACTTAACGTCTTGTACAACAATACTAAAAGAGTCTTAAATACCAATTCAAAAACCATTGATTGAGTTAACTATATCATTTATTCATTTGGTGCTCTATGTTATTTTTATACAAATATTTATCAATTTCTATATAAATATATATATTTCGTAACGAAATTAATAAATGCTCGAACACCTGACAGACACCATGTGAGTTTTATTATACACCAAATAAAAATCATGTTTAAACAAAATTGTACAACTTACATATCCATAGAGAAATTAAAAATCTCCTCTCATAAAAATCACAAAATTCTAAGAAGTCACTCACATACGAACAAAATATATATGCGGTCAACCACTTGATGGGGCTATCTACAGCCCTCCCCATATCTTCAATTACTTTTTTTTAGTAAAGAAAATTATTTTTATTACTATCAAAAATATCATCTCGTTGTTATCGTAGAGTGATAAATAAATTTTCATACTTAACTTAATATGTTAGGGTTGCTTTTTTTAGTTATGAAATTGATGTTAGAAAATGTTATAGCATTTAATATGAATTTTTTCTATGCGAAATATAATTTAATCGAACTCTAATGCAACACTGAATATCAATAAAAATAAAAATAAAAACAAACCTACTATGCTTTACAATTATGTGATATCTTTTTTTAATTAAAATAGTTGTAAATTACAATCTCTCGTGTCAATAAATATTTTTTTAAAATATATTGATGAATTGACATGCACTATATGCATATTACTATATTATTAAAGTAGTGCAACGTATATATATTTTGTTAATCAATATATTAATATATAATTGACTTACTATGACTATCTTCTCAATTAATCAACCTTTTCTCTAATTAGAAATCAAACTCCATAATCAAACGTTCCAAAAGAAAGAAAAATAATTAAAAAAATCATTTAATTTAATCTTTCATTTCTTATTATATATGTATATAATTATTAATCACTCCCGCTCATTTCCCCAAACTTTGTTGAAGCTAATTTTACTCTCTCCCAAAAAACCCTAAAGCTAACAACTCCACTGATTTCTTCAGAAGAATTCAAGAATTGCTGTATCTTAGCATTTAACAAACACCCATTTGAGTTTTTTGGTAATTTATTGCTTAAAGGAGAATATCAATTGCTTTCCTTGTAAGTTCATACATTTAAGTTTTTTTTTTTTTCTTGTTTGAGTATTGTTTTAGTTAATTATTTGATTAATAGTTGTAATAATTGGACACCCTTTTGCCTAATTTGTGTACTTTCGGAGTTTTTTTTTTCTTTGTTGGGTTTGTGTTAATTGAGCTTTTGAGTGTGTTTAGTTTCTTCTATCTTTTTTTGGTTTTCTGTTTTTTTTTTTTTGGGGTTGTGAAATTTCAGGGGTTTGTTTGAGTATGTTTAGCTTTAGTGTGGGGTAGTTGTTTAATGGTGACTTTTGTGAAGTGGGTTTTTGTTTTTTTCTCTGTTTTAATTATTTTCTTCTGGTTGATGGATTTCAGTGTATATTTTCATGAAGGGTATGTCTGTTTGATGGTTGATTTGTTGAAACTGATTTTTCTAAGCTTAATTTAAGATATTTCTATTTTGGAGGTTTGAGTGTTCTAATATTGGGAAAAATATATGCAGATATGCTTTAGTTATGGGCAGTTCAGAGGTGTTAGAGAATTGGGTGGTGAGAAATGGGAATCGGAATGGTGTGAAGTCATGTGGTGATGAGGTCCGTGGGATGACAAATGGCGGGTTTGAGCAAATGGTTAATGGTGCAAAGGAAAATGAGAATTTGGGTGATGAGATTTTGGAGGATTTTGAAACATACTGGGAAGATGTTAATGACCGCTTAATGGTATCAAGGATGGTAAGTGACTCAGTGATTAAGGGGATAGTGAGTGCGGTGGAACAAGAGGCAGCTGAGAGACTAGTGACTAAGGATATGGAATTAGCCAACTTGAAGGAATATTTGCAATTTCATGAAGGGGGTCTTAGCAAAACTGAACTTGAATCTTTTGGGTCACTTATGTCGCAGAATGAGCTAGAAAGCATGGATTTTCGAAAATGTATGACTTTATCAGATGTTTTTATGGAGCATGGTAAGATGGGAGAGTTTCTAGATGGGCTAAGAAGTTTGGCGAAAGATGAATTCAAGAAGTTGAAGAAGAGTATTGATGAGCTCAGAGGATCCAATTCTGTTAGTAACAAGATCTCTCGCTCTGAGATGGCGAAACTAGAAGGTATTCTACAGGAGAAAGAATCTGGAATTTGGGTTCAGTTGGACAAAACACTAGACAACATAAGAATGATGGTGGACACCGTCTTTAAACGTATGGATGTTATGCTACAGTTGTCCAAGACATCACTTCATCACTGGCAGGAGGAACATCTAATCAAAGTGGAGCTTGAGTCCATGGTAATGCGGTGTGTAATTCGGACCGTGCAAGAAGAATTTGAGTACAAACTGTGGGACCAGTATGCTCAATTATGTGGTGACCGAAATGAGAAGTTGAATGCCATCTCTAGTTTACGGACGGAGTTGGATGCTGTTTTGAAGTCATTGTCAAGTTCAGAAAATGGGCATGTGACTTCCCATGGATCGCATGATGCAGATTTCTTTACACGCAAGAAATCAAGTGAGTACGTGACTTCTACAAAATCAGTTTGGGATGGAAATGGAAAGCTGGAGGATTCTAAGACTGATATACCTGAGAATTTTGATGCTGTCACGTTGAAGCACATGTCAAAAGATGAAATGGTGACCTATTTTAATAATATAATGACAAAGATGAAGAGACACCATGAGTCCATTCTGCAAAAGAAAACCGATGAATATTTTGTTCTAAGGGCAGAGTATTTAAATCTTAGAGGAGGCTCTGTTGTGCCTCATAAAAAGGATAAGGGTGAATCTGACATTCTAAGGAAGAAGATTCCAGAAATTATATTCAAATTGGATGATATTCTGGTAGAGAATGAAAAACATCCTGCATTTACCCAGGAGACTCTAAGTTTCGGTAACTTAAAGGATAGGCTTGATAACCTTCTTTCTGAAAATCACCAGCTTAGAGACTTGGTTAAAGAAAAGAAAAATGAAGTTAAGTCCCTTTTGTCCCAAGTTTCAGATGCCACTGAGAAGAGGCTGCAACATTCTTTGGCAGAAGCAGGCATGCTAAAACAGATAGGAGAACTCAATTTAGCCATGGAAGAGTCACTGATAGGAGGTTCTGTAAGGGAAGACGTGTATACCTGTTTTCTAAGAGATCTCAGTGGCGGGGCAAGAAATGAAGTTGAGGAGTTAAACTTGGGATTTAATATGATTAATGAAAGTAATGATACTAGTGCTGGAAGTACCAGAAAAATTGAAATTGAAGATTTAGAGATGGAGTGCCTGATTATGCAAGAAATTTGTGGAGTGATTTCCGGTGAAGGCATTAAGGAGGCTAAAGATATGCTTAAGGAACTGTATTTGGAGCATTTGAATGAAAAAGAAATTCGAACTTCTCTTGATACAAAACTTATTGAGATGGAAAACAAATTAAAATTCGAGGTTGAAGAGAAGGACAGACTGATGCAGATGGAAAAGTTAGTGAACGAGAAGGAGAAGTTAGCAACAGATGCATCAGCTGCTCTAGCAAAAGAGAGGGTTCAGTCTGAGCAGGTTCGTCAAGAGTTGAATGCTGCGAAAGAATTTGCAAGTCAACAACAAACATTAGCTTCTGGGTGCAACAAAGAAGTAAATGTAATAAAGGGCCAGTTGGCAGAAGCAGTGGAGCGAATTGAAGTACTGAAAGAGGAGGTAGCCCAATTAAATATAAGTCTTGAGGAGAAGACTGAGGAGTTAAAAGAAGCTAATCACAGGGCAAATATGGTCCTTGCTATTTCTGAAGAGAGGCAAACTCTTTTGTCCTCTCTTGAATCAAAAGAAATAGCGCTAAGAAAGCAGGTGGAAAAAATAATTGGTAATATAAATGAATCGTCAAAAATGATTGCTGATTTTGAATGCAGGGTGACAGGAAGGTTGAAAACAAATAATGCAAGGTTTGTGCTTTCGTTTCTTTTTCGATAAGTAATTGGAATATCATAGTGCCAAAATGTACATAAAAAAGGATTTTTTTACCCTTCAAATATGCAGAAAATATAAGATGTCAATAAAAGGCTTTTCAGCCCAAAGGAACTGCAAATCACACCAAGAACATAACATTTGTAGGACTCTACTTTCTAAAACAAACACTAATATGGACTTCTTTTCTGAATGCTTGCTGTTCTGTTCTTTCCATAAGGACCTTAAAATACATAAAAAGACACTATTCTAGTGGCATTTATACTTTTCCATTTGCAGCGGAACATTCCTGTAAATTTGTGGTATTGTTCCCTTTCTTCTTCTCAACATGTAGCTATCTGCTCCCTTGTGTTAACTTTTTCTTTCAAACAGGAGCCCAAATCTCATGTACCTAACAAGTCAATGGTACTGGTGTATATATAAGTCTAGAGTTGTGTCAATTTTTTTCCTTTTCTCCCTCCTCTTTTCTACATTGCTAGTGCCCCTTCTCCCCCATCCCTTACAAAAGCATTTATGGACCCATGCCTTCTTCTCCTTTCTCTTTCCCAACAAAAATGGCTTCCATCCCATCCTGAGGAAACAATGATCTAGATCCGGTACTTCTTTTGTTTTTTCCTCCAATTACAACCAGCAGAGGCATACACCAGTAATTAAAGATGGGGATGTTGGGAGAAAGTTGTGCGCATGCCAATGGGGATGAAGACCACAAAAGAGAGAGAAAAGCTAGAATGAAGGTTCACTTTCCTTAACAAAGCAATCTGGGGCTGCTATTTACTTTAGGAGTAGACAAAGCAAATCGAAAGCTTATTTACTCTTACTTTAACTTTCCCCAACCAATCAAAACATTCCACAACGTAAACCAGATACAAGTATACAACTAAGCCAAAGGCATTTATCAAATAATTACTAAAGTAAGAAATTCCTATAGGGAGCGGCAGTCAGAGGGAGTGGTACTTTTAAGACATGAAATTGAGAAGGAAGAAGGTGAAGAAAATGAAAACAAGATAAAAGAAAGGAATAGAGAGAGATTACAAAATTTGATGGTTTTCTAACAACTAACAAGTGACTGATGTGCACTTAGTATGGAATAAGGGTTTAATGCCAGAAAAACTAGTTAAGGGATTAATTTTACAGATTTAATAGCTGAGGCCATGTTAAACTTTCATCTTTTCCCTTTTACTTTTCTTGTATTGACCTGCATATTTTCTTATTTGAAAGAAGATTTAGTATTGACCTGCATATTTTCCTATGGGAAAAAAGATTTAGTTTTTGGTGTCACTGTATCCATGGTATTGGAGATTTCGTTCTTGTTGACCTATTAACTGACTATATCCTTCTACCTTATCATTTCTTTTCATATTTGCGCAATCGGAAGTTGTATGGACTATGGTGAAACTCTCCTTTGCTTTTAATCAACTTTTTCCAATAATTGAGTTTTCTGTCTGCCAAAAGATGAAAAAGAATTTGCTTTATCTATTTTTTCAGCCAACAAAGCCTCCTTAGTTGATATTGTTGTGTGTGTGCGCGCATCTTTTCAAATAATATAATAGCTGTGGTGTATTGGTTGTTCAATCCCCATTCCCCTCCATTTTTGTTTCTGAAGTATTGGTAGTGTTTTGACTTGCCATCACTTTTCTAGGCATTGGCGTAATCATTCTGTTTGTAGGGGATATAGGGAGAAAGATGTGTTAACATTTTTGTTTTAACTGGTATACAAATACACGCTCAAAGCTTGTTCTGCTTAGAAGACGTGACTCTTGCGGAGTTTACATTGATTATCCTCACTCAGACCTAATGCAATTTGTTGGTAATACTTTCAGGTTTGAGCACTCGTTTTCTCAAATGGATTGTCTTGTTAAGAAGGCCAATTTGCTGAGAAGAACAACACTACTGTATCAACAAAGGCTTGAAAAACGATGTTCAGACCTTAAATTGGCTGAGGCTGAGGCAATTACACAGAATTCATCTTTCTTTATATTTCTGTTTTTGCAGATAATTAGCAATTAACTATATGCAATATTTTTAATTGGGACTTGGGCTTTTTACCTAGAGTTGGATCCGTGATTTGAACCTGATGAGTTTGATCTGTAAAGTTGTTATCACCGAACTCACTTTACTTTTGAAATTATGGGTCATTGTCTATTTTGTTGAAATTTGTAATTTTTCGCTTATATATGTGTTCTGGGGTCAGTTCAACTTCAATCCATAGCTCAATTGCTACAGCCACCACCTTTTTAACCTATTGCCCAAAATTGCATCATGCTTTAACTTTTTGATGTTTTACTACGGTTTACGAAGTTTTTCAGAGGATTTCTTGTACATTCAGGTTGATCTTTTGGGAGATGAGGTGGATACACTTCTAAGCCTAGTTGAGAAGATTTACATAGCGCTTGATCATTACTCGCCAGTTTTACAGCATTATCCTGGGGTAAGATAAATCACACTTAAAAGATATATATTATATCAATTTTTCCTGTGAAACAAATGTTAGTCTGGCTTTTTTTGGATTCAGTTATATGCGTAGAGTATTCATCTCTAAGTTCCAAAATTCTTCAAGTATGTTCAGGCAGGCTTCAAAATGAGAATATGTCCTTTGCATCTGAACATAAAATACAAGTTATTAGCTGGGTATTTAGTTGTTAGCATGTGCAACTTTTACAAACCAATGGTTAAAGGTCAAGTGATGAGGGGTGAAGACTAATTCTACTGCTCTTGCTCTCTCACTGAAGATAATCGGGTATTTTGGGCATGGGAGGATAGCTACTTCCAGTATAATTTTTTGTCACCTCTGAAGCATGCAATTGCATTAATATGGGGCAATATTATATCTTGTTTACATGTTGCTTACTTTAATGCAGATTATGGAGATTCTTAAGCTGATCAAAAGGGAATTAACTGGAGAGTCTACCAAGCTAGTAAAATCATCTCCTGCTTAAGGTAATTTTTCTTCTACTAAAGTATAGTTTTCACTTTTCAGTGGGTGATATTGCGTAAAATTTGGTTCCATTGTTGTTAGCTAGATCAGCCTCTTAAGACAGACCTTTATGAGAATCTAACTATTGGTATTTTTCTTGAATACTAAATTGATGTTAGTTACTTTCTCTATTCTAATTAAGTAGCACTTTTTCTTTTTAATTTGTTCTAAAATGAATGACACCTTTTTATATCTGCTTCTCATTTTGCCTTTAGTGACATGGTCTTGTACCCAAAGAAATGTCAAGGCATGTTTATGTCCCCCGCCAAGTTGTAACGGTACTTTTGGTATATGTGCTAACGGTCTTTCTGAGTTTCATAAACTCCAGACCAAGTCAAACGTTGCCAGCTAAAATGAATAGAGGGAGTAATGAAAACATTTGCGGAAAAACTGTCACCTACTCAAGAAGAGGGGAACTAAGGACAGCAAATTAACTGCTTTGTATAACCATGCACCATTATTCCTCAGGCATTTCTCTAACAAAGAAAAGAAACTGAAAAGGGGAGGAAAATAGATGAGTTGACAAAAAAAATTAAAGGTTGAGAAAACTAGGGCTGATGAAGAAAGGTGTGATCTTTAAAGGATTAGGGCGGAGGAAAAAAAGGTTGCTTTTGTAAATTCTAAAGAGGAATCAGAAAATGAAAAAAAATCAAAGGTGGAGTTGGTGAAATCGGAGTATGAAATAAGCTGCTGGTGGTAGAAAGAGGGGACACATAAGAGAAAAGACGTGAAACTCACCCGTGGCTTTTAGAACAAAAGGATCTTGCAGAGCTAACTGCAAAATAGCTATTGATAAGAAAAGTGTCATGCTGCAGATTTTTTCATGGCAGTTAAACAAGATAAAAATTGGAAACATCACAAAAAACAGAAGTATAAAATAACAGGTGCAGTAGCTTGTAATCATGCCTACTGCAAGACATCAGAACATATCTCAGGTTTTACTTAAACTGTACCTTCCATAAATCAACCAGTCCTTGACTCTTGTTTCTTTTGTTGAACAGATAAAGAGTCTAATTCCCGGTGTTTTTTCATTCCAATCCTGCTGGTCCTAGTTTGAAGTTCAACACGATGCTAGAAAAACAGATTTTAGTTCAGCGGGACAGACGACATGTAGTTTGTAGCAACTTGAAATAGCACAAAGTTCTTGAAGTTTCAACTGACCTGTCTTGTAGAGGGTGAGATCCTAGTTAGTTCTGTATATTGTGTATCATCATCGGACAGGAAAATCCCCACATCTTAGTTGCAGCTGTGAAATTTTAGGTACATTTTGTCAGCTTTCTTGTATATAGAGAATCAAAATGTACAGCCTACTTTAGGCTAGTTTAGTTATGGAAATCCATGTGTTTATCATTTTTCTTTTATTGAATAATTCAATTCTGGAACTGTCGATTATTCCGTTGGTACGATATTAGTTGATCATCTTTCTTTTTACACACATAGAAATCAATAAGAAGACAATTTTACTAATTCATTGCTTAAAAAACTCATTGGGAATTCATAAACAAATCTGAACGGAGAGAGTAGTTTTCTCTCCATAAATTAGTTGAATTCTTCCTTGCTGATCATTTGACACTTGACAGTGATACAAAATAATTGTTTTTGAGCTTTTGTACCTTTTTCTAATGTTTTCCTTGATTGGGAGAATTGAGTAATTTGCACTCAATTAGGACTTCAGATTAATTTAATCTACAAACTACAAAGTCATTATAACTAAAAGGGAAAGAGTTTGGTAGACCCTTATACTTGATTCGAATTGTAAATTGGACCCTTTTACTATTCATAGTTTGGACTAGATACTTCGACTCAAACAAAATAGAAATTCTAAACCCTTATGTCAGCCGGTGTTTCTCACTTGATTTGACATGAATGACACATCATATTCACGTAAAAAAAAGTCAAATTATATCCATCTCATTAATGTAATGGTGACGATGTTATATATATATATCAAATAGATAATTACTTTTTAAAAAAATGATTTTCACTCTGTTCTATAAACCCTAACCAAAAAAAGTCCATTGCATCATTGATAACCCTATTTGAGTTTATAATTTCATCGAAGCTAATATTAACATCAATAGGAAAAAAACACTCAAACTCTACTACTCATTATACTAAACTTGACACCAAAAAGCTTAAAATTGAAAGAAAAATCCGAACTTGAAAAAAGAAAGATCAAGAACTAAGAAAATTTTAAAAGTGTAACGACAATTTTTTTTTTTTGGTTTAATGGCTTAGTGTAACCCATCATAGTACATAAAAATAAAAATTGCATCATAAGTCAACTAATAAAAGACCTTAATTATTGAACGAAAAGCCAGAGCCAACTTGGGATTTTGAACTCTTTTCGGTGAAAAATTATATTAAATTATAAATGGTTAAAATAAATTTTTTATGTACATATAATAAATGTCAAACCCCCTTCGACTACTTCTAAGGGAAAGAGTGACGAGCGAGAATTTCAGGAAGAGAAGCGACTGACAACAGTAATTTATGATTATAACATTTAATTTGAATTAATAATTTGCCATTACATAAAAAATTTCTAAACAAGTACATCAAAGTATTAGTAAGAAGTTGTTTAGGAGTTATTTCATCATGAGAATTATTTGTCATGAAATAATTTTTTATTTTAATTCTAAATTCATTGTTTGATTATACAATTTTCTGCTATAATTTAAAAAAGTGTTTCAAACCTATATTTCATTTCCATCTTCATAAATTTCATATAACATTCTCTCTTCTCTTCTTTGCAATAGAAATATAACTAAACCAAACACTATTTTTAATTTCAACTTCATAAAAAAAATTCAAACAAAATTAAAAGAACATTTAATATATATTATATGTTGATACGTCTATTTATAAAGAAAAAACAAAAAAACAAATCTAACACATAGATTGCGACAAGTCATGATGTTTCCCATTGACAGAGGCAACTAAACAAATATGGTGGCCTCAAACAAAATTAATTTATATATATAACATATTTTATTTTTAAAATTAAAAATTTGATTTTTCAAGGATACTTACATATAAATATCAATTGACGAGAAAGAATTGCTCGGATGGTATGCAACACTCACTTATAACCTGAAGGTTGCGAGTTCGAGTCAACAAGGAAGCAAAAAGGTAGAAGCTTCCAAGGCAGGGTTAAATAGATGTATAAATATCAATTAGACGATCTAATGACATAGAAAAGTTATTTATACTAAATAATATATGAAATTTAAATTTAATTAATAATATACACATTAGGAAAATTTGATTTTTGGGTTTTAAAGCAACAACTTTAGTTGCTTCACTATTTAATCTTGCCCTGCCAATTGTACCTACTTGCTTTGAAGTAGCTTGATTTGCATTTAAGATTTTATTTTTCTTGTTATATGTATCCATAAAATATACATTATAAGATATATTTTTTTTTATTTATTTTATTTGGATGTGTTATTCCTTTGAATACCAAAGTTTGAGTTGAATTTAGACTTAAAAATTCCATAGCCCATTCAAGGATGTTTTTGTTGCAACTTGCATCTACTACTTGCATGTAAAAATGTTTGGTGGAAAAATAATTAATACAGTTGAGAGTTGAAATAAAAATGATGGAAAAATAAATAAAGATATTTTGCTTTTCTAAAGATATTCAAGTTTACTTAGAGTAGTAATATTTTCGACTTGTTACGTCTAAAATATAGTAGCTCGAAAATATTATATGACTTAAAAAACTCCGAACTAATTATTGATTTCGATCTTTAAAGCTCCATCAATAAAAAGCAATTTCCTTTGAGAAAATTACAGTTTTTTTTTGGTAGAGAAGAGATTGAAGACGTAGGGATGGTCTGATACACTAGATAAGATATCCTAAAATTAAACTTAGAGATAAAATTTATGATGCATTTGATTGATGGTAATTTTTTCCTCTATTTTCAATTTTATCTTTTTCATTACACTAGCCTCATGTTCTTCATGCTTGCTTCAATTATTTTCCACACTTATTCATCAAACACCATTATTTATAGGTGTACAAATTCTTCCATAAATTAAATAATGAGCTAGTGGAATAATAATATTATTGAACATAATTTAAGCTTTAGTGAGTAATTGGTGGTAGATCATAATATGAGTTACACCAAGAAATAATATTCACTTTTTTTCTTTATCTAATTATACCACTAAAATAATGCAAAAGACTGCATTGTAATAATGCTTCTTCCTCAGCTGCTTGGTTATATTATCTAAAATTTTATGAATTACACTTTTGATTTGTAATCCCTCCGTCTCTATTTACTTGTCAAATTTTAACTTGACACGCTTGTTAAAAGAATAATGATTGATATAGTGAGTTTACCATTTTATTCCTATTAAATAAGAGGATTCCAAACATATTTACTCACTGTATTTTTCAAAAAGTTAACTCAACGATAAAAAATTGAGTGTATAATAGAAAAAAGAGTTGTACTTCGTAGAAATCAAAATAGAAAATATTTGACAAGTAAATAAAAACGAAGGGAGTAATAAGTTGAAATTTGCTGAGTTTCACTTTTAATTCATAATAATTTGGCTACATGGCGTGTCCTAATAATATAGCTAACTAGCCCTTTATTTTAGGTCAAATACATAACCAGTTCCCTAAACTTGTTGGGTTTTTTCCTTCAGGTATTTCAACTACGTCATTTTCCTATCGAATTATTGAACTCCCATAATTTGTGCCGTTTAAACAAACACCGTTGTCTGATGTGGAACCAGATTTGTGAGGGGTATTGATAAAGGATACATATGTTGTTCCACAAATCATTAGTCCAATTGATAGTTAAAATGTTTGAAAATAATTATATTTTACTTGAGTCATTTGAACACATTAGAAAACAAATGAGACTAACACGATTTGTCTTCATTCTTTCAATCAAAATTATTACATTCGAACACAATTGAAGACTTTTACAATAGAAAAGCTGATCAAAATCAACCAACAGTATTTTAAAGAAACAAATTATGGGTGGTTCAATGATTCAATTGAAAAATGACGTAATTGAGGTACTTGGGGGAAAAACCCAACAAGTTTAGGGATTTGTTTATGTATTTGGCCTTTATTTTATCACTAGAATATAACAAATCACCAACCTCTTAATTATTACATTAAAGAGTTGTCAATTATTAGTGTGTAGAATTATGCCAAACAAAATAAACAGAAATTTATAAGAAATCAAATTTGGTGTGGAAATAAATAAAATCCTTATCTTAAAATTTATACAGCTGATTTCATGTCTCATATTTCCATTTATTACCCCAGCATGAAACAGTTGGGAGGCTAAACTCCCAACCCTATCAGTACTCTTGAACAACATAGATATATCATAATGCACATTTGTGTGTATATATCAACAAACACAAACACAAACACAAAACACAAACAGACAAACTCAGTCATTACAATGTCTCACCCAATTTTCCAATCTAATGAGAACAGCCCTTATGGTAACTTGACAAGAGAAGAGTTTTACAAGCAACATAAAATCATGCACAAACAAAGTTTCATGTTAAACAAACAAAACATGAAGATATTCACACAATCTTGGCAGCCTGAATCAAGTAATCAGTTAAGAGGTCTTGTAGGCATGATTCATGGTTATACGTCCGAAAGCAGTTGGCTTTTTGAGCTAAATGCAGTAGCTATGGTGAAAGCTGGATTTTTCGTTTGTTCTCTTGACCTACAAGGTCACGGTTACTCAGAAGGCTCACCTGGTTACATACCGTGTATTCAACCTTTAGTCCAAGACTGTATACAGTACTTTGACTCTGCTCGTGCTGATCACCCGAATCTCCCTGCTTTCCTGTATGGTGAGTCATTAGGTGGTGCAATTTCTACACTCATATGTCTAAGGCAAAAGAATGTATGGAATGGTCTGATGTTAAGTGGACCGATGTTTGGAGTGTCAAAGAAATACAGACCTGTTTGGCCACTGGAGAAGCTACTACCGTTGGCCGCCTTCATAGCTCCATCATGGAGGATTGTGATCACCAAACCACCTGCATCTATATCATACAAAGAGGAGTGGAAGAGAAAGATTATCTCAAAAAGTCCAAATCGCCTGGCTTCCGAGAAGCCACCAGCTGCCACTGCACTAGAGCTTCTGAAAGTCTGTGAGTATATACAGAGGAACTCTCATGAACTACAAGTCCCTTTGCTGATTCTTCAAGGTGGGGAAGATAAGGTATGTGATCCTGAAGCTGCTAAACTTGTGTATAAATCGGCAGGAAGTAAGGATAAGGCTATAAATATTTACCCGGAGATGTGGCATCAACTGATAGGCGAACCAAATGAAAGTGTGGAGCTTGTTTTCAATACCATGTTGTCATGGCTTGAGGTGAGAGCAGACTTGGCAAAAATCTAACAGATATGATCTCAAGTTTTTAAGATGTTTACACACATCATCAGAAGTTCTTTCTTCCTGTAAACATAACCTATGAATAATAATTTGTAAAAGCTACTGGCACTTACTATATCGCCAGAGCAGTTTCCGTCCTACTAAAGTAGTGTTCTATATGCTAAAATGATGGAATCTACTAGGCATGATATTTCAAAAGTAACTACTAATCAGATGTATGGTTCTCAACACAGAATCCTTCATGGTTCAGTTATTTCATTTGACTTCCTGCAACAACGATGAGCTTCAGTGTTGATTAGCAATGCCTAATAAGCAAGAAATAACAAAAATTGTGAAATAGGTGCACTACAATATTCAACTTCATGATCATTCAGTTTCGATGAATCAGGATTTTATTACATTTGATGTTACATAGTGCACAAAGAAGAATCTCTACAAGTATATGAGTAATGAAATAAAAAAACAGTAACTTGTAGGTTACAACTTCATGGGAAAATAACAAATACATTAAACAATCTGAGATACAGAATTAAATGGCTAATATGCTGTGAGGAAAAGCTGCATATTTTCCCAGCACCATGTCATAAACCTCTCAGTATTTGTTTCATTCTATTGTATTCTCTTACCATGTAATTAGCCGTTCAAAAAACGCAAGAGAAGATTATGGTGGAGTCATAGTCTGCTCGGCGCTAACTGCCTAAAAGACATAAGTTCTGCTCGCACTTGATCTCTTCTTAATTTCCCAGTTGTTGTCATTGGAAATTGATTTTTCCATACCACAAACTTCTTGGGTATTTTGAACCTGCAAAATATTACATGTCAATATAAATCAAAGCACATCAAACATCAAGAGCGGGGATGGAATATGAGAAAGACTTGCTTCAATCGAATTCATTTGAACAATAAAGGAAAAAAGAAAATACCCTGTCAAATCTTTCGCTCTACAGAAATTCTGGAGGACAGTGCTTGACAAACAATGCTCGTTCTTGTTAACCGGATGATTAGAGCTTGAATCAGTCCACTGCCAATTGTCTTTCATCCTAATACAGGCGACAACCATTTCGGTCAAGCGAGAGTCGGGAAGCCCAATAACAACACTAGCAGAAATCCCTGGATGCTGCAATAAGACAGCTTCCACCTGTGTCACAAACAAACTCACTGAATTATTTACAGGCTATTACATTCCCATGGAAACAATGCAAAAAGAAATCATGGTGTTCCATTACAAGAAAATAATTAACACACGTCTATCACTTTCTCATCAACTAAAGAGATTTCACGTAGGCAGTTCTCTTTTGTGTTGATAGCTTAATTGAACGAAGAGAATGAACGCATTGAAGTCTGGATGCTTACCTCTTCAGGATAAACATTTTCTCCCCCACTCTTTATTCGGCCCTTCAAGCGCCCAACGAGCCAGATATTTCCACAATCATCTATATGCCCTATATCACCAGTGTCAAGCCAACATTCATCAACTGGAGAAGAATTATTGCTTGGCATTTGATCCCAGTATCCAAGCATTAAATGGGGACCTCGTGTCAAAATCCTCCCTATACAAGACGAATCATCCCCAGCAATCCTTATTTCAATATGTGGAGCAGGCTTTCCAACACAGATACCATCTGGTTTATGTGCCAAATTGGAGCTGTTGGCATAAGAATGCTGGATACAACTCTCTCTCGCCGGGTCATAAAGAGTCATGAAAGTCAGAGAAGAACACGCCTCGGTCATTCCTGCAAAACATTTAAAGAACACTTATCAGGAGAGTACAACTAAAACAGAATGATTTGTTTAGGGAAGAGTAGATATTCATGAAGCTAACTTCACAGAATACACCAAGAAGGTTCGGACTTGTACCACTATAAATTTGTAATGCTAACACAATGTGTAGTTCATGATATATGTCATACATCAGGAAGACCACTTAATAACTTGCAATCTTCTGCTATCAACAGAATATTTGTTCAGAAAAAAATAAGTATGGAGAAAAAGGGAAAGTATGTCAAAGCAGTTACAAGACCAACATACCGTAAGCTGAAAGAAGTTTAGCCCTCGGGAATATCTCAATCACATTTTTGATAAGACTAGATGAAAGACCCCCAGCTCCATTAAGAACCTTCTTCACAGATTTGGACCCTACAGATATGTGCTTTGTCCTATCACAAGTGAAAGTTGAATCAAATAATTGCAGTTATCATGAACAAAGTGGCATGTGCTAATTTGTCCATGCAGAGAAACCTAGAAAATAATCAATCGCCAAAAGAGAAACAAATTTCTTTTAATCTTAGAACAGGACATCACAAAAAGTATTCCTTGTAAAACCAAAAGGAAATAATGCTATAAACTGATATTGGTAGTAAACTTTGAAGGATAAAGCTTGATAATCCAGTAATATGTATGCCCATGCAGTAATTATTCACTTCAACTTTGTTCAAAAGATAAATCCAATTGAAACTCGTCTTTGCATCAAGTAGAACAGCTGAGTGCTTTACTTATAAAAAGAGATTAGATCAGTCATCATAGCTGGAACTGTAATGAGAGAAGTAACACTATGCTGGTCTATGGATTCAACAGCCAATTTAGCTTCAAACTTTGGTAGTAAAATATGACGACCTCCTGCCATTAGCATGGCCAGGGCTGATGATATACCACCAATATGGCACAGCGGTGCAGTGTGTAAATAGACCTGCAAGAAAAATAACATGAATCAAATTGGCATGTGTTTCAAACATTTGGATCATCTATCTAGGTTGCAACTTCCATATTATCACAGTAGACAAGCATACATCATCCTCACCGTAACCAACGATTGCAATTTTTGCAAGGGATTGCACCACCAAAGCTGAGTGGCTTAGGGTAACTCCCTTTGGCCTCCCTGTGGTCCCTATTGTCATTAGGGAACAGAAAAAAAAAATCTTAAATATAAGTCAATGCACTCAGCAATACTCCTTGTACCAGAAATGGGGACACACGATTAGATTGAGGGTTTAAGAATTGAACAGATAAGCATTACTTTGGACATGCAGTTCAATGACTCAACCTGCACAACACATTTCTCACTGGAGCAAATATATGACCATCTTCTTGTTCAAAAATTTTGCTAGTAGACAAATAACTTTACTGAGGCTAAGAAACACGATATTTCCCTAATCTGATCCAGATAAAATTGTGGGAGAGACATTATGTTCCTTAGTTAAAAAAAGATATTTCCAGTACCACATTTCTCTTAGAACTTCATTTTGTCAGTTTCCGTAGGTGTGAGAGTATTTGAAGATCACTTTCTGAATCATGGTAAAGAAATGGAAGAACAAGAAACACACATGTGGAAAGGTAGTTAGTATATGCCTGAGGTAAAGCATATTATAGCTGCTTCCTTAGGTGCCCACAGGTAGTCTGCTGTTAAACGCCTTTCGCAACTTCTTTTCAGCTGTTCAGTAGTTAATCCTGGCAGGTGTGTAAGAATGATCCATTAACGAACCGAAGAAAAAATATCTTTTTTTTAAATCTATATTCATACTGCTCATGAATGCTTGAACACGTACCAATATTAGTGCTATGAAGTTCACAAGGAGTATCCATTAAGACTTGCCACCTTAGAGAAGCCACAGAATCAGCATAAGACTCGGACTTCCAGAAATTACCAGTTGCATCGTGGACCAATATTGTTGGCTTTGCTACCTGAAGAGCTGCTCTTGCTTCTTCCAGGCTCTGCATGCTGAGAATAGTTACTAGAAAGAATATGCTTGTATCCAGAACAGTTTCTTCAATCCATATCATACAGAAATCGATGCTTTTCTGTGATGGGACTACTTATTCATGCTACCGATTCTCAGCTTCCTCATAGAAGTTAAGTTTATGTATATATTTAAAATGCTTACAACCGAAGAGCTATGTTGTATGGACTTTTCACATTGAGTAATTACTAACCATGTCCTACAATGTCAGAAGCAAATGTAAGATTAGAGACTAAGCATTTGTGTATTTACCCAACGGTAATTGAAAGGTGCAGTAATCCCTCCTACATATGCAACTGCCAGTAACCACTCCAAATACAGATCACTGCAACAAAAATTGGATGATGAAAAAGATTTTTTAACAATCCAAAAATAGTTCCGTTGCGAAAACTTCGATACACTTTAATGCTTTTACTATCTTCTCGAACAAAATATAACATTGAAAGGTCAAATTTTATTCTGAAATAGTGAATATGTTAACAATTACTCTTAATATGTAATTTTAGCTATCAAATTCAACTTAGAACATGTGTAAAGAAATATTGATCAAACTTCAAAAGGAGGGAAATGAAATAAGTGGTATTATTTGTAATGTGAATCATCAAAATGTTCAGCCATTTCACCATTTATTTTGTATTATTCTGTTCACATCATCTATAACACCTTTGTTTGGATTTATTTTGATTGTTACTTAAAACTTTTATTGTATCTCAAATTCATTGTTATGTAATGACAAAAAGTCTCATTATGTGTACCAATCAATTTGGTGTGACTTGCATTGTTACTTTAATTTCCTCTTCACATTTTGTTGCTTATCCTATTTATCATTTACTTACCTTATTATCCTAACTCTACCCAGTATTCGATTTTATTTTTTTTTAAGATTTATCTTTCAAATTATTTGTGCGTAAATTATTTATCTAGACATATTCGTTAAAACAATAGAATACCATACAATAACTCACGATAGAATATGATACGTCGAAACAATACATTATACGATGAAAGTTGCACATTTGCAGCTAGTATTAAAATGGCAGCAGATAAGTAAGTATAGGTACCTGTTAAGAGCGGAAATGGCGACGACATCACCGGGATTAAGGCCCAATTGAATAAGCCCATGGGCCAGGCCCAAAACTCCCTCAACAAATTCCATACCCGTCTTCCTCCTTTCTCCGATTATCATCACCGTTGAGCTCCGGCGAACCGTCGACAACCGGCTCAAGCACTGGCAAACGTGAGCCTTGGAGTAATTAGCCATTTTTCTTGAGGATAAATTCGGAATTTTCCTTCTTCAACCATTCATCTGACTTCTGAGCAAACAAAACAGCAAATTATTCTACTCAATGCTAGAGTATAGAGTTCGGTAGATTTATTTTAGCGTAGACGATAATAGCATAGGGATAAATTTCCACTAATCTTTTTACTTTTCTTCAACAATTTATGATTTTGAAGAGTCAATTTGGTTAACATACTATTAAGAAGTTTTAAATTATTTTTATTTCTTCTTACAAATTATTGTTTTTAAGTAATGGATAATAGGATGGAAAAGAATCCAAAAGAGTGGATACGAAATATCTCGATGTTAATTTTATGCGATGGAGCACTTAACTTTTTGTCTTATGGTAAGATTATAACTTGTTCGTAAACATTTTGTAGTTTTACTGATATCTTAAGCCTATTTTGATTCATAAAGATTTCAAAAGTGATTCAATTTAAGCATAAAGTAACTTCAAAGTTTTAGAGAAAGTGTACGAACACCCCCTAGATTATAGTTGAAATTTTAGAGACATATCTTAACTACATTAACGTTTTATTATCCTTAAATTTTATTTTTTTTGCACCTTTTGTCTTACGTGGCATACTCCGTTATTCCACGCAATTGAGGCGCGTGGGAGATATTTGAATGCCACGTAAGCTAAAAAA
The DNA here is from genome assembly GCF_036512215.1 of Solanum lycopersicum. NCBI lineage: Eukaryota > Viridiplantae > Streptophyta > Magnoliopsida > Solanales > Solanaceae > Solanum > Solanum lycopersicum. The sequence continues at coordinate 55,913,209 of NC_090801.1, read as the reverse complement.
AAGATGTACCAAATTACCAAAAAAATAAGTCTATGGGGTAATCAGGTCCGGTTCTATGGTATTGAAAATAAGTCCTTTGCCTTAATAAATTATGTGTTAAAAAATATTATAGAAAGAATTGGTTACTTATGATAAAAAAGTATAATTTTTTTGGAAATATATTATTTTATCCACTTTAATCTCTTTTGTACTTTGTAAAAGATAAGAATTGATAGTGAAATGTGTTGGGGAAAAAAGTGAATTACAAATTCCTTTTTATTTCTTTTTAAATTTTAGTTTCAAGCATTATTATAAACATATTAAAATGAGGTATATCAAGTCATCAACTTCTTGAGTTGAATTCTATAATTCTAACTCTTATCTTTATTTAATATTTCTCAATTTATTATTTATAGCATTATGTTAACAATACATATAATAATTGCCTCACTAACGTTTTTTTGATGTTGAGTTGGTAAAATCTTACCTAAAATTAATAACTGAAAAAATAATATCATACCCCAATAGTTTTCATCTAAATAGTGTAAGAAAAATAAATTTTGAATAAATACGTATATAAAAGTTATTAATATTTTAGCCTATGAATTGAAATTTCACTTTAGGCCCCCAATTACGTTGAGTCGGCCCTGGAGGTAATAGAACCTTAATTTAGTTGAAGTGTGTCTCTACAATTTCGACTATAATCTAAGGAGGTAATTCTGTATTTTTCCCGAAAGTTTATTTTATTTGAACACTATTGTAAGTAGAGATTTGGTAAATTGACCCTTAAAAGAGTAAATTTGACAATTATATTGTGAGTGAAAATAGTACTCCGTCTCATTTTATGTAGCACCATTTCCCTTTTGGCCAGTCTCAAAAAAAAAAAATTCACATTTTTTAATATAGTAAGGGTATATTTTCTATTTTACCCTTGTTGGTCCCACTTAATTTTAAAGATAACTCTAATATATTTACGAGTAGATAGAAATGTAAGTTTACTTTTTCGAAGGATAATTTCATTTTAAAGTCTTCATTATTTTTTAAACTTCGTACCCGATTAAATATTATTACGTAAAAATGTAAAAATGAGACGGAGAAAGTAGTACTTGTGTAGTAAGGATTGCACATTAAATTTGAATGGTATATAGGGGGGCAAAATGCCAAAAAGAGCCATAAATTGGGTGTGGATATTATTTCTTATCTTATCCCAAATATGGGAAGATTGTGTGAATAAGAGGAAAAATTGAAATTTGATTAATGGGCTTTCAGCTATGGGTCTGAAGAAGCAGGCTGATCCATAAGGGACTTGTCATGCATTGGACAAATTAGTCCAATTGAGCATTTACAATAAAGAAAAAAAAAAACATAAATAGCTTTTATTATTTATTTGTGTAATTAGAAAATGTAGCTCACTATAACAAAAATTTGAATTACATGAGGATTTTTCCGAGAATTGATATGAAAAATTGCAAGAACATAAGTTTCCTGTTAATTTTCATACTAATCTCCAGAAAAAATCCACATATAATTCACACTATTTTTTAATGGCTATTATTTAAATATTTACAATTTGTAGCTACAGCTATGTTACAGAATATAACAATTTAATGTAAGCATGCGAAAGCAAATACATTGCATTCACATATATACAAAATCATTTCAATACACTTTACAATCATTAGTACCCTAGAAACATCACACATATAGTTATTTACATGTATACTTATGACTTTTTAACTAAACTAAGTCATTATATAAAATAATTTATCAAAATAATATGTTTTTCTAAAAATTTGCAGAACTAGTATAAACGTATTTTCAGTAACATTTTAAAAATATATATTTTTTTAAAAAAACTAAACACCGTTAAGTTGATGTATTAATTAACGTTTACTCCTAAAATGTTATTTTCAGTAACGTTCATGGACGCATAAAAGGGTTAAATCTTTACATTATTTTCTTGTTTGTACAATTTGGATCATTGAGATACAGAAATAAAAAAACAAATTAAAATATCTGATAATACTTTCTCGTGAACTAAATGAACTTTTTCCATGTGCCAACTCTCAACAGCACTGTACATATAACAAACAATTTAATTATTTAAATTTATTAATTATTATTAAAACAGAAAACAGTTCTGTTGGCATAAATTTTTATAAGAGGACAAGAACAAATGTCCACTCGAAATATGAAATTACGTACTGACTACTGTTTTAGATTTTCTAATTCAAATTAGAGCTTTGCAAAGGAACGTTAGTTACGTAACATAAATTTAAATTAATTGAGATATTTATTGAATATTTTTCTGTCTGATCTAGAGGGAATGCACCGTACACGTGCACGTGCACCTGCATCTGTTAATTTTTTTTTTAAAATCATATATATGTTGAAAAATTGATATAAGTCAAAATATAATTAATAGTATACACATTAAAGATATAAGAGGGTTGTTGTGTTGTTAGTATAGGCTAGGTAAACCATTCTTGAGATCATGATTTTAAATCAGCTTAAAATCAATTTTTATTATTTTTATTTTAAATTTAACTTGGAGCTCATGTTTATTCTAAGATAATATTGATGCATTCAAAATTTTTAAATTCTGAATTTGCCTCTATATATACTCTGATTTATTTTAAGCTTATTTAGAAGTATTTATTTTGTAAAAATCTCATGGCGTATATTTTTTTTTTAATTTATCAATAAAATCCTCATAACGTACATTTTATTTCTCAATTTATCTATAAAATCCTCATAACGTATATTTTATTTCTCAAAAATTTATAAGACAATTAAATTTTAAACTTTTGATATGATATTTATCTAATAAGACCAACTATATTGTAATTTGTAAAAAAAAATGTGTGTGCATGATTGAAGCTATAAATTTCAAAAAGTTGACATCTTTTTCCAAAAGATATTTGACAAAATGCAACACAATGATTAAAGAAATTATTAAGCATACAAAATTAACGTGGCCAAAATTAATGATAGGTTTTAGCTTTTAGGGCATTTGACTTTTGTGTTAGATAAGCCGTCTCTTCCTCTGTTTCTTTGTATCACGAGTGCACATTTATTTGTGAGTATATAATATAATATAATATAATATAAGATGTTTTATGACATTGTTTGTATATGAAACTTAGGATACTTTTGGCAGTAAAAATATATTTTTTAAAATTATTTATTTCATCATTTGTAAATGATTTCAAATCCAACTTAAAATTTGTATTTTAATTTGAAAAATAATTTATGATGTATTTTGCTATTTTTTATTTTTAAAGTTGTATTTTGATGCAGTCTTTAAAATGTTATATTAAATACTCTTTATAAAGATATAACCAAACACAATTTTATCTTCAACTCCGACTTCATGTTAAATTTTAAAGAAAGTGAAAAATATTTAGAATCTATAGTCAAAACCTACTTAATTATATGGTTCGATTTGAATCTGTATATGCTCACTGTTTTGTTTTAATTTATTTATTTGATATTGACTAAGCAAAGAAAAATAACGAACTTATGAATCTTATGATCTTAAACTTAAGACATGTAAAAAGTATCAATAATTTTTATTCTTGCAATATTAAATATGTTATATAGAGTGTTAAAATTAAAAAGTTAGATAAAAAATAAAAAAATACTGTTTTTAAATGAATTAAAAAGAAATTTAAACTAAGAAAAACAAACTAAAATTGAGGAAAACATGACAAATAAATATTTAAATATTACAAACTAAAATTTTAGTCTAATTCCAAACTAGCGAAATTATACTAGTACTTGCTATAGCTAAAGTTATAACCACGATAAATTTAATGATTTTTTTATTTTTTTGGGTTAGTTTTAGGGTTAAGGACTAAAATGATTGTCTTCTCATAATATATATATATATGTATATATATATATATAACCAAAATACTACAATTTCTATGCATCAAGGACCATTTTGGTAATTTTTTCACAGAAATTCAGAGGAATTTTACTTTTATGTGAATTACTTTAAAGTAATTTAATAACGTAGAAATTAAGACGATTATTTATCATGAATTGACAAAGTTTTACGTTGCTTATTAATCTACTACACCATTTTTTATTCAATTTTGAAACTGACAATATAAAAATGCTTACTTAGATAACGTATAATTCATGATAGAGTCAAAATTTTTACTACGAGAATCTAAAATATGAAAATAGAAACATATAAAGAAGTCAAAATGTACATGGTTCAAAGGTTCCAAAGTTTTAAAAGGCAGAGTTATACGGTATGTACATGGCGAGACGCAAGTCCTGAGATATGGAGCGTAAGTTTCATGGATCTACGGGGCATAGTCTCTTATATATTCAATTTTATAGTTCTATTACTAATAAAATAAGCAAAAGTAAACCTTTTAATGATTTTACAAATAAATTTTTTTATAAATAACCTATAATATATAGAAATTATATTATGATTTTTATTTTAGATAAGTATCAATACTCAATAATAAAGAAAAAATGTGTTATAATTACTATTTGAGAAATATCATTACAATCAATAATTAAAAAAATATGATTTAAAGCAAAAAAAAGATTCAAAAAATAAATTAAAAATACCCAGACCTACGTTTTTACACTCAAGAATTATGTTTTTATGCTCGAGACTTACCCTCAAATTTTAGAACTTACTTCATATAAATTTACACCCTAAAACATTTTTAATAGGCCTCACACCAAAATTCATCCTGAGACTCACCTTGTTCCGAACACGTCATTAACTCATAGTTGTAGACTAGTAGTTACAGTTGCATAAAAAATCTTTAATATAAATTATAATACCAACAGAAATATACCTTTCTTGAGTGTTTAATATATGCGTCTCACCCGACAAGAAATCACGCGCATTCTTTATGGGTTATAGAACTTGACAAACTGGCTACCTTCCTCCCGCACTGCATTTATATCACACTCAATTCACCACCATACAACAACAGTATATCTCATCTGCTTCTCTTAACTTTTTTTTTTTTTTTTCAATTCAAAATTTTATAATGAGGCAAAATTTTCTAGTTGTTGTTCTCACATTCATCGTCGTAGTATTATCGTCGTCTCGATCCAATTGCAGAGAGCTTCGTCCGGCGGAGCACGGATTGGCGACGACGGAGAATCAAAACTCAGATTCCAGTACTACAAACGATGAAATTCCGGAGATGATGTCGTTCTTCGGCGGTAATGGCGGCCGGCGGGATACTAAGCCGCCGGTAGCTAAGCCGATGGCGGAGAACGTGACGTGGATCGGCGGCGAGAGAGGAGGAATATCAGTTCATCACAACAGTAGAGATCATGTGAGGGATGTGTTGCTGATTTCCAGTTTGGTTTGTGGAGCTACCGGCGTCGTTTTGCTTGCCGTTTCAGTGTTTGTTTGTGTCGTTTTGAGGTTTCGGAAGGAGAAATCGGTGGAAAATGGAAAAGAAACGACGCCGTTGGGTACGCCAGTAGATGACGTTGTTCTCGCTCAGAAAGGAACTTAACTATCCTGCTTCGAAAATCGAAAATTACTCGAATGGTAAACATTTTTCACCTATAATTAATTATTACGAATTCGAGTCACTATCGAGCAAAGAGATAAAAAGCTCGCAGGGAAGAGATAAAAAAAACTTACAGTGGTCCATTTTCAATGTTTTTGTAGCACCTTTTTAATATTCTTCTTTCTTTTTGTTATTCTGTATGTATAGCCGGAGTATATATTTATCATTTTTTTTATCTTTGGCTTTTATGCGCGATACAAATTTTTTTTTATATATTAACAATAAGGTAATAAAAATGGTAGGCAATCTATCATAGATTAAAAAAACTACAGCGATAATGCAAAAATTCTACCAGATTTAAAGGCCAATACAAATGCAATTTGGTGAATTTAACCAACGAAATTATATATGTATTGTACAAATTTGATTTTTTTTTAGCACATTCTATAATGAACAATTAGAACATAAAAATGTGATTAAATTGGTTTTAGTTACTCTTTGAGGCGGGGTAGAAGAGGGGAAGGGGGTCGATGCAAGTTCTTTCCTTGTGAATTAGATAAGAATATATTGATAATACGTTTTTTAAAAAATTGACTATTGACTCTTTTCTAAAAAAATCACTCAATTTTGAATTTTAATTCAAAACTCATTTAAGTAGTGATTTTTTTTACAAAATCCCTCAACTTTATTTTTTTAATTTAAAAGTCATTCAACTATGATTTTTTTTTTTGAAAAATTACTCAACTTGTATAATTATTTTTTTAAAATTAAAATTTACTTGCATCAAATTTTTATTTCTAACTAAAATTGTAAAAAGATGACTCACTTGCTTGACTTGATCCACTCAATATATAATAGTGGTCTGTTTATTTTACCTTTTCCCCCAAATATAATAGTTAGGATTAATTATTTTAAGAACTTTTAAATTCCATGAGTTTTATGATTATTTTCTACATGTTTAACACGTATTTATAGGAACAGCGTTCCAGTTTGAAAACAAAATTAATAGTATATTGACGGTGATATTGGATATCTTTAAGCATAGTATAATTGGCGCGGTACAAATGGATACTTTTTTATTCAATTTTTTTTCTTATGAATAAAAATTTGATCAAAGTAAATTTTAATCAAAAAAGTTGATTGAATAGGTCGAGTGAATATGTAAGTAAAATGTTCATAGTTGATTGTTTTTCTAAGTAAAACACTTAAAATTGAATGACTTATGAGTTAAAATTCAAAGTTGAGTGACTTTTTTAGAAAAAATTTTTATAGTTTAGTGACTTTCTTAGAAAAAAATTCATGGTTGAGTGATGTTTGAGTGACTTTTAGAGACAAAATTGAATAACTTTTTGAGAAAAGAATTCATAGTTGAATGACCATATGAAATAATAACTTTAAGTTAGACATATTCTGAAAATGTATTTCTTACTTTCGATTCTTTCATATTTAACAATTACTAAAGTGCACCATTCTCATTTATCATTACTAGGTCTTACTCAATACTTTTATTATTAAGAAAAAATAATTATATATGTGGAATTCTACATGAAGTGTTCTCAATTCAAATTGAGATTCTATAAGATGCGTTTTATTTCAATTAGAAATTCTCTAGAAAAGACATCAGGAAAATTTCGCAAATTCATGAAATGTATATTCACAAAGATGAGATCAAAATATGTGAGTCTTTCTTGATAATCAAATACTTCAAGAATATCCATAAATCCTTTCATGGAAGATAAAGTAGTCCAAATTATCCTAGTTTGAGAAATACATCACAACAATATTCAAATTATAGAAATCAAGCTCAAATCATTCAAGTTCGGAAAATATGTCACTACGACCCTCGAATCATAGATAAATCTTATGAGAAAAGAATCAAGAAGGAATAGAATTGTACCACACTATTTATCAATACAATTATGTTTCTTCATGTTTATTTATGGTTGCAATTTATTTACCATGTAAATTTATAGTGGGTGTTTGAATTGACTCATTATTAGGGACTTGTGACTTTTCAGCTCTTCTTTAGTTTTAGATGTATTTCAAAAAACACAAAAAACACTTTTTTAGACTACAACTAACACCTTATGTCAAAAATTAGACTTGGGCCGACCCTGCTAAACCAATTGTTAATTGCTCATGGTAGCCACACCAAGTCAAGATAACAAACAAATATATCTAGACTTAAAAATAAGCCCTTGATAGGCAAGACCTTGTTAAGAACTCTACAAAGAAAACAATAACTCTTTACAGTTATATAAAGCAATATTCAACAAGCACACAAGTCATTTTGGGCCGTCAAGTCCAACATGATGTCTAGTGATGTATAAATGCTATGCAAGCCGTCAAAGTCATCACAATCTCTATGTAGAAGTTTAAAACATGTACATCAAATAACTAACTATCAAACTTCAGCCAACAAGTAAACAAAATCAACATGGCCAAAAACATGTCTAACAAGCCAACATACTAATCTTCAAACCTCTATGAATACAATACTTGGGCGGGACAGGGCTAACCAGTAAAAAAAATCAACATGGCCAATAACATGTCTAACAAGCCAACATACTAATCTTCAAGTCTCCATGAATACAATACTTGGGCGGGGCAGGCCTCGACCTACCCAAAATTTATTAACAGAGCAAGTCTTTGGGACCCTAACAACTCATAGAAGAAAGATTTTGAATAGGCAGTTGCGTACTCAGCAGGACTCTATGGTCGTCGTGCACGACCTGTAACCATGAATACAGCGCCCCCACGCAAGAGTGTTAGTATAGATGTGATAAAAAAATTAAATTGAGAGAATGGTCCATGGGTGGGGTGGGGTTGGAGGGCATAGTATAGATGTGATAATTCCATTCTTTCAGTACAATTAGATTGTGAGCCAAAGCCTCCTGTCCAATCATTAAATTGAGCAATCTTAATCATATGATTAAGTTCTTCCATGGCTAACAAAAATAGAAAAGGAGATGTTGGATCAAAACAGAAAATTTCACACAGGAATGCAAAATCTCCTACACCCCTAAATATTGGTCCACAAAGACAACAAATTTGGTACATCATTAACAGGGTATAGAAAACTCTTGGACCAATTAACATTTAATTCAGACACAACTTTAAAGATGGTTTGATCTGCAACTTCATAAAAAATTAAAGAATCATGGCTCATGGGTGTGTGTGTTGGGGGGACACAATAGATGTGATAATTCCATTCCTTCAGTACTATTAGATTGAGAGTCAAAGCCCCTTATCCAATCATTAGATTGAGCAATCTTAATCATATGAGTTCTTCCTTTGCTAATAAAATAGAAAAGGAGATATTGGATCAAAACAGAAAATTTTACACTAGAAATGCAAAATCTCATGCACCCCCAAATATTGGTCCACCAAAGACGAACTAATTTGGTACATCATTAACAGGGTACATGAAACTCTTGGACCATTTAACATGTAATTTAAACACAACTTTAAAGATGGTAAGAATGGCTCTAAGATGTCTGATCTGGTCTACTTCAGTTCCATAAAAAATTAAAGAATCTTGGCCTATTGGGGCGAGGGCGGGGGCATACAATAGATGTGATAATTTCATTCCTTCAGTACCATTAGATTTAGAGCCAACGCCCCTTTAAAACCTAGATGCCTCTCTCAGTGCCACTCCCATTTCTTCTAAACCTAGATGCCTCTCTCAGTCCCACTCCCGTTTCTTCTAAACCTAGATGTCTCTTAGTGCCACTCCTGTTTCTTCTAAACCTAGATGCCTCTCTCAGTGCCACTCCCATTTCTTCTAAACCTAGATGCCTCTCTCAGTCCCACTCCCGTTTCTTCTAAACCTAGATGCCTCTCAGTGCCACTCTCGTTTCTTCTAAACCTAGATGCCTTTCTCAGTCCCACTCCCGTTTCTTCTAAACCTAGATGCCTCTCTCAGTCCCACTCCCATTTATTCTAAACCTAGATGTCTCTCAGTGCCACTCCCGTTTCTTCTAAACCTAGATGCCTCTCTCAGTCCCACTCTCATTTCTTTTTAGAGAATTGTTCAAAATTTAAGTCAAATTTGAACTAAATGTGATTGAATTTTTTTTTTAAAAAAACTAATTGCCTTTCAAATAAGTAGTTGTAGTCACTACACAATCTAATTCTAATAAACTTATTAATCATGATTTACAGCCTTTTAAATGATTATATTCTAATTAAACTATTAATCATGATTCAGATATGAGAGAATCAGGGTAAAGTACAGCTGTTTTTGGAGTTTCAGTTTCTCAGTAATCTACAAGTACAACCTAAAGAAAGCTATTTCTGGAATTTCCACCTCGGAAGCACCACAACCATTGGATGACTTTTTCATCTATTCGTACATATGTTGTCACATCACTCTTTTTTTTAACCCTTTGTTTTTTGTTATAAATAAAATTATTACTACTATTATTTAGAGATGTCAATATGGGCTAGCCCACCCCTATCGGACTAACTTATTCGGGCTTTGACATTTTAAGGGTCAGATCGGACTAGCCCATTTTTTTGTGTGCGCTAGAAAATGGTCGGCCCAACCCATAAGTACGTGGGCTACAGGCTTGTCGGGCCAACCCATTTTTTAAAAAATTATATTTTTTTATACAGGTATTAATTTAATTTATAAATTATAATTTAAAAATATTATCATAAATATTGACAAAACAATATTACATGATTTTAATGTTACTACTTATTAATTAAATTCACAAATAAAATTGTCTTTATAAAATATTGGCAAAATGGTCTGGTGGACCCTTGCGCTTGTATGCATTTGTATTATGAACCCTTCTCCTTACTTCTTTGTCATCTGGACACCTGAACCCGTCTAAACTAAATCAGTTGAACCCTTTCAACACATTGTGACTCTCAATCGCGCTGATGTCACACTCCATATCAGATAAGATTTGCCACTTCATCTTTTTATCCTGTTTATAATAATATATTTTTTGACAAAAGAAAAATAAAATTTGATGCAATTTTGACAAATTGAATTTTAATTTATTATTTTAAATTAAATGTTTGGGTTTCCTAGCATCATCATCCATTTTCACAGTGGAGTGGCCCAACTGCCGAAGAAAGTGTTGTTGCTGCCGCTCCTCTTGTCGGCGAAACTACAAATATGATCTCTCTCACTAGTCTACATTTTCGTCACACATACTCACCGTTTTTCTTTCCTCCTTCTCCAACCTCCAGAAAAATGGCCGCACCAGCTCCTCGCCATTGCCGACCAATGCGAACCACTAGAGACCCCCTATGCTCTCTCCATCCTCTCCGGTGTACCAAAAGACCAAGTTTAGAGGCTCCCCGCCGCCTCTGGAGTCTGGTGTAGCAAATCATTGATGGAAGGAAAAAAAAGGTTTGGGCAAAGCATATGGGTTGGTTGAAAAAGAATGGATTTTTTTTCTTTTTAAGTTTATTATTTTATTGTCTTATAATTGAAATATTTTTTTTAAATTAAAATATGGTGTTCACTTGCTCACTTGCCTTAATAGGCATTTAGCCTCACTCTTTTGCCAACTCAGCCATCTTAATACCACATAAGTATGGTCAATGGTCGAAGGGGTTTGATATATTGTGTTTTATTTAGTGTAAGAGTCTAGATGACAAAGACATAAGTAGAAGGGTCCATAATACAAACTGGTACAAGTATAGGGGTCCATCAGACCTTTGCCTAAAATATTTATTAAGTAAGTTAACATTTTCAAAAAAGAAAAAAATTATTAAGTTTTTTTTGAAGTAAAAGTATTAACCTAATTGTTTTTGAGTTTGGTCTCTCTATAATTTTAAATTTTAATATTACATTATTTTTTTAATTAAATTTTATTGGCCCACGGGCTGACCCTACCGATATTTCTCAAGCCCTTCAAATCGTTAGGCTTATTCAGGCCGGGCTAAAAAGTCCTTTTCTTAAATGGACTTCAAAAAATTTAGTTCAACTCTATTAAATCTCGGGTTAGGCCAAGCCGATCCAACGGGCCTAGCCATATTGACGGCTCTATTATTATTTGCCCTGCTTTGTTTTTTACTATTTGCCCATTGGGTATTGTGATGTCAGTATACACACCAATCAGGGTTAGACCCATGGACTAACCAGTTACTATAATTAAAAAAGAAATACTTTCAATTAAAAATCTGTTTGGAAAGCCCTAAATTAGATTTGCAGAGTTTAATACACAAATTTACATTGGCTAATTAAAACGTTTTAATAAAGAATTTGATTTTTTATTACCTATATAAATATAAAAATAACTTTTAAAATTTTTTATCAATCAAACATGAAAAGGTTTTAAATAATAAATGCATAGATTACTTATTGTCATTTCCAATTGACTCAGATAGGTGACATAAATCTCATAGTATTTATACTACATGAAAATAGATTGGGGCGAACTTATAGGAAAAATTGGAACTTGTGAATCATATATCTCGAGATTTACCCCTTACTTCATACTAATAGGTGAAAGGTCTTGCATCATATGCACTTGCGTTTAATAACATCTAGGACTTCTGGACTATTCCATTTGTCAAACTTGCAAGTTTAGTCACTAATTTAAATAAATATTTTATAGTACTTATTAGTAAAAAATGCACATGTCCAATTGTCCATAAACAATTTCAAGGAACTTAGTCAAACGGAAGCAAGAGATGTCGTGAACGGTGGGAGATCACAGAGAATTGAGTTTATTGACCTGGAACACAAGCTTTACCAGCCAACCCGATCTGACCTTTGAAATTCTCTTCTCATACTCCTCGTTCGTCGTTCCAGGCGTACTCCAGTTAGCTCTTCTCAAATAATGGTATAACGAAATACATGAGAAATTAAGTAATGAAATTCTTCTTGTTGGTGATGGGAGGAATGGAGAACCAGAGACTATCATCAGATTCTGAAGTGGTAAATGTCGCAGAAATATGGCAAGGTAAAGTCATGGTAATGCTCTGATCTTGCAAGGAATAAGCGTAGATGCAATTTCCTTTGATATCCGCACCACAGTTTGAAAAGAAAAAAAGCTCGCATTTTGTCTAGAAAAATTGCATGGTGATCTTTTCACCTCTGTCCAAGCCTTGGTTGAAAGGTCCTCTCGGAAAAGTCTGATTCCAGTGACATTTTCATTATGAGTGAAAAATGACACCAAGACGAGTAATAGATCTCCATTGCATTCCGTCAAGTAAGGAGACGCTAGGAATGATGAAAATGTCTTACTAGGGGACGATTCTTGTATTAGTTTGTGGAATCGAATAGTCATACAACTACTAGAATTGTTCATCATATCATGATCATCAGCAACGACCAGTCCATAATACCGTAAATCTTTCCATTCATATAGATTGCTACATACAGATGATCATAATTGCCCATGATTTTGAAGTAATGTTTGACAGAACGATCATTATCACTAGTATTGCATGACATGATGCAACGCTCTGAATAACCATCAATGAACATGATTCGACAATTGGAATCAGATGGTGGTGAAGTTAAAATTTTGCAATTGTAAGCCCCCACTGGGTCTGGTAAGTGTTTTGGAAGTTGAATCTCCTCATTCATCGTAATCATATTCAAAAGAGAATATCTGTTGGATATATAGTCATGTAATAGTACCCATCCGTGATCAGAGTAGCATATCTCTTTCGATTGCATTTTTGGGATGATTTTAGTGTCGTAACGACCATTTAATATGCTGTAGAATGTTTGCTTCTGTGTATACATTCCATGTGAAAAAACAAGGCAAGGATATGATAACAGCTTCACAAATATCATCCATAATTAATCTCCCAATTATATTCCTTGTTGAAATAGGAAAAGTTTTCTATTACTACTAGTTTTTTGCATATGCACAGACGTCTGTGACAAGATATACTTTTGCATTCTAAGACGATTCGAAAGTGTATGGAACATATTAGAATATGCTAGGGATCCCTCCTTATTCTACAAGGGGCGTTATTACTATAGTTTGAGCAAACAAGGAGATCTGGTCATTTACGACATGGATGATGAAGACGAACAACCAACCACAACCGCGTTGGATCAACCAGTTTCCTCAGAAATCGCCTCTCTACTAAGCGATGCCAGAGTTTCATGACGGAAAGTGATGAAGGAGAGTTATTAGCTGTGTTTAACGGACAATGGTTGCAAGTATGTAAGCTTGATGAATCCAGAATGATTTGGGTCCCCGTGCATGATTTAGGAAACAATTCAATATTTATAAGCAATCCAGCTACATTTGTTGAAACAACAAAGATTAAAGGTACAGAGAACAAGATTTACGTGCCTTGGTTTCGCGGAACGAACGTCAACAATAAGAAAATACCACTCATTTGGTGCTTCTGCTTCTTATTCATCTTTGTACGAATCAACAAGACCTGCTTCTAATACTTGGATTTTCTCATCAGCATCTCACATGTACTACTAATCTCCACTATAAATTTACATGGTAAATAATTAAGCACAAAGTAATAGTTAGGGGATTAATCCTCGGTCACTGTTGAGGTTCAATTTAAGTAATTATTAAATAATTTTTAATTAATTATTGTGACTTAATAGCAAAATTTTTTAATTTCATAGTTGTTAAACACGTAAATTTTATTTTTAAAAAAGCTGACATATACATATCCGATACAAAAGCAATACCATCAGAAAAAGTCGTCGATTAAAGACTTTCTAGTGCCAACTAGATTAAAAACAATAGGCCAGTTAGTAGTTCAACTTGAGTACATAATATTTTTTTCAGTAACCTTGTTGTTGAGTAAGTGGCACATGTCCTATTAAATTAATTAAGTTGCACGTAAATTAACTCGTAGAAGGAATGTGCTGTACTTATGTCCAGTTTCTCAGTGCTTAATGTGTAGAAAGAATAGGAGAACTATTAAATCATCTACTTGGTTCATTTAAAGTTTTCTTTTTATTACGAAACCAAAAAAAAAAGTGTCCACCAATAAATCGCCTTTATTTTTTTTTTGTCAAAAAAGAAAACAAAACTCCTTATTTATTTTTTAATGTTTAATAAATAAGCAAAATAATATTATTTCAAGAATATTACGTGAACAGAAATAAATATTTAAATACTATAATTTAATTTAAATATCGAACACAAATAAATATTTATTCAAAAATAATTCAAGAATCTAAGGGTAGTGTATCTCTCTTCTTCTTAACCCAAACCCCCATTTGGCGCCCACTGCCTATTTACTTAAACCCTGTTTGTCTTAAGCTCACATTAACTTGCAAACGCAGGCGGGCCCTTAAATTTTCCAGTTCCCCAAATTTTCTTCTTCTCTCCTTTGTATTCTCTCGAGATTTCTCTCTCTTCTCTTTGGGTTTTAAATTTTAAAAATTGAAATCCTATCATTTTTTGAATTTTTGAAAAAGATTCATGTTAATGGCAACTCTTCTAGCTTCTTCTTCATGGGTTTAACCTATTTTTAATGGGGTTTTGAGATTCTAGATCAGCGTCAGCTTAAAACCTAGGTATGCATATTTCATTTCCCTGTTCAAAATGCTATGTATATTTTTTGCGAATTTAAGGTGTTTTTGTTTCTATTGGTTTCCGTTGGGGGTGTGATAGCTGCATTAGAGCTAGACTAATTTGGATTTGCATGGGTTTCGAAAAAAATTTCATACCTAGGTCTCGAATGGCATCATCCACTGTTCGTTTCTTTTTTATTATTTTGATAGGGTTGTGTGTTTTATTAGAGAATTAATTTGTGGGTTTGTGAGAGAATTATATCTTGCAGTTATTATTTTGAATTTGTTTTTGTTTTATATTTTCACCTAGTGGTGGTTATATTTAAGAATGTCTGGCTTAATTGATTGTGATCTTGTGTAGTTAAGAGACGATCGTGTTACTGTATCGAATGTGTCCTCTTGGGATTGTTGCTCAATCTGTTTTGTGTTCGGCATATCTATATTCTGAAATAGTTCGTCAATTTAGTGCTTCATTTGTCGAGGCTTTTACCTGAAGAAGACTTGATGAGGATTTCCCGAGCATGGTTGAGATCAATGTGAAAATAAGAATGCCGGAAAGTCTAAAGTGTGCTTTCAGAAATGAAACCATTTTGAACCTAAGCAGATGAAGATAAGTAGACCTGGTTAATTTAATATTGTTTTCTGTTGTTTTTTTGGTGTAAATAATTGATTGCGTTTGCTTTTAAATGGGGATTTCTCTCTCACTTTCTTGTTCTGTTAGTTGGAACCATGAGCTCTAAGAGTTAATCACATCACTAAAGGTAAAAAACAATATTTTGGATGTTGCTGGATAAAGAGAATTTTTTAATATCCTTTTCTTTCTGTAACTCGGAGTTTAGCTTGATGGTCAAATCAATGAAGCTGTAATGGATCACGTGTTGTTATTTTGTTGTGTGTAAGTAGCTTTGTGTCTTTTAAAGTTCAGTATTTTGGGGCACCTAAGGGTGTGGCCTAGTGGTTTATGAAGAGGGTTAAGACACAAGATCTCATGTTCAAGTCCTAGCGGAAAGAATACTAGGTATCAAGTAGAATTAGTCGAGGTGCCCATAAATGGCCAAGACACCACAATTATATAAGAGAAAGTTCATTATTCTGGATCCTGTGTGCTGAAATCAAATATACTCTCAAGTAACTGAGTTATTTTGCATCATATGAGGTGTAACTGAAAATTTAAGACATATCTTTTTATCAACTTCTGCATGCTTATTTTATCATCAACTATGGAGGTATATAACCATATTTGATGGAATACTCGGCATATGCAGGGATTAACAGCATTACAAGAGCAATGACAACTGTAAGTCCTTATTTTGATGACTTGCGATGTCAACCTGAGGTCATTCATCCTCCACAAAACGAAGACTGCATGGACATTGGTGAACATATGAATGAGCCTGCTCAACATACAGCAAAACCTAATGTGACTGTTTCCAGTAGTGTTCGTGAATTGTTGGAATGCCCTGTATGCTTAAATGCTATGTATCCACCCATCCATCAGGTGTGAAAATCTGAATTCTTGCTGATAAATGCTGACATCCTTACTAGCCTTTGCTTAGTGTTACATACAAAAAGATAATGTTCTCTTATCCTCTTGCTGTTACAGATGTTTGAATCTTCATGTAAACAAATGGGAAAAGAAAAAGTGAAAGAAAGTTAGAGGGAAAAATGGTAGTTTCGTCAGTTTTTTCTTTTAGAATAGTGTAGGATGAAGTTAACTTACATGTTCCTATTTATCTCTTTTATCTTTTAAAGAAGTTAGTGAAACAAATACTTCTCCATCTTCATAAGAATGGTGGGTTGTAAATTACAAGGGTGGTTTGGTTTTTGGACATTGATATATTTTAATTTTATTTGGTCTAATGTTTATCTGGAATGAATTTTATTTGGATAAACCTACAATCTGACCCGACTTGTTTGGGACTGGGCCATTGTTGTTAATTTATTAATTTCCGAATAAAATTTTACATATTCTGGAACTGTATAAAAGTAATAAAAAATCAGTTCTATATTGTCAAATATTTTTAGAACGTATTTGAAATAGTCAGTGTCAAAGAAAAATTGTTTGATTCTCAATAGTACCATTTAAACTGGAAAAGAGAACTGATTTACACTTACTAACAATTAGTGGAGTGATATCCTTAGTTCTTTGGCATAGCTGTTCAATTTGTTATGAAGGATTATTATCACTGCCTCTTGTTCTTGCATATGCAGTATTTAATTCTTCTCTATCTCTTTGCCCTTTTTGCAGTGTTCCAACGGTCACACACTGTGTTCTGGTTGCAAACCTAGGGTTCACAATCGCTGTCCAACATGTCGGCATGAACTTGGTAATATCCGATGTCTTGCGTTGGAGAAGGTTGCTGCATCTCTTGAACTCCCATGTAAATACCAGAACTTTGGATGCATAGGCATCATTCCTTACTACAGCAAGCTAAAGCATGAGTCCCAATGCTCCTTCAGACCCTATAATTGTCCCTATGCGGGATCAGACTGCACTGTCATCGGTGACATACCATATATAGTTGCCCATCTAAAAGATGATCACAAAGTTGACATGCACATGGGCAGTACTTTCAACCATCGCTATGTGAAGTCAAAACCCCATGAAGTGGAAAATGCTACATGGATGCTCACAGTAAGTATAATTGCTCTGCTTACATTCAGTGCAGATTAGTTTGTGGTCCAAGTCTAATAGAAATTAGGCAACTCTGACAAAAATTTATGATATGTGCTAGATTTGTGTATTGGAGAATGGTAATATTGTGATTTCTTTGCTATAAAGGATGGGCACTTGGACTTTAGGCTGTGAGTTTGAGACTGACTCTAAGTCTTTTTTTAAAACAGTTTTTTCATTTGAGATGTTGGACAGTTTTATTTGACGTCCCTACTTTTTGTATCTAATGATCAAGGGGGAAGAGGGTGGGGGGGATATTACTTCTCATTAAAAGTTCAGTTTGTTCATAAAATGAACAATAAGAAATTCAAACTCCTCTTGTCTTTATTATATAGTGTTTTAAATTGGAAGACGAGGAGACTTTCAGCTCTATTTGGAAGTCTCTACTAAGTTTGATGTATTGATAGCGCTTTGAAGGTTTTAGGTGCAATAAGTTTTTGTTGGATTGAGGATTAGTTGTTGGTTTCTCATGTGCTCAAAACTAAGATGTATAAGAATGACTCAGGATATACTCTTATCCATGAGATGATAAAAATACCAACAGCTGTACCCAAGAGTTTGCACAGGAATGAACATATTGGTTCATAATACAATGAAACTGATAATGTTCATTTGATAGTTTTTTTCTTTGGATTACAGTTACAGAGCTAATTATATTTCTAATGAAACGACTTTTATCTAATTCGTGTTAATGCTTACTTAGTGTTCGTAAAATATATTATGTCAGAGTTCTTATTACTTAGTGGTTATATGATTTACTCATTTTTAGGAAGAGCAAATGAGAAAGGTTGTTAATCTGGTTTAAGAATGCAATGCTGGAACCATATTGTATTTCTGTGGTCTTATTCTTAAAGCCATAATTTTCCAAACCAATAGTTTTCTACTTTTCTTGTTTGTCATATCTGGTGAAAATTTTTCAGTATTCTTTGGTTTTTATGGGTCACATTATATGGTCAGGGTATTTTTATACTTTTAGCGTATTACTTGCCCATAATTTTGGAGAACATAGAATGTGGGAGATGTGGGATGCAGCTTTGTGGGTTCTTTTCTTTTTTCATGGTTATACTTTTAGTTAACGATTTGCATGATTGTATAAGCGGAAATCCTTAAATATTTAGTCCGAATCACTGAATACTCTTATCTCAGTGGATTTGTAATTTGGCTGCCCATTTCAAAATGGTTGTTGTTATGGGGACCCTTAAGAATCTGGAGGATGAAATACTTGACATCATATTTACAGCAAGGGACATGGTAATTTGACCTTATTAGGGAACCTTTTTGTGATTTTTTTCTCTTTTGGGGAGAACCTTAGCCAGGACAAACTTTGAGCAACCTCCATCTTTGCACTGCATGCCTTTTTGGGGTCTCTTTCTAGGGTGAGTAGGTAGAATAAGTGTACTAGTAATTGGAAGTCAGCTTAACTAGTTATATGTTATGATGCAACTTATTAAGTATATAACTTGGCTCATCCTCTCCGCACTTGGCTACCCAGCTAAAGGCCCAATGAATTTCCCTATTGCTCCAGGTCATTTTGGGGCAAATAGATTATTTATGACGAAGAGAATGAGCTTCAGAGGCTTGTCGGATTGTTCTATACTTAACTAGTTATATGTTATGATGCAACTTATTTTGTGCATTTCCCTTGTAACTGTGTGGAATCTAACACACTGGCTTTAGATGATTTTAGCAGATATCATTGCTTAAACGTTTAGTCCTGTACCTTGTGTGTTTACATCTGAATACGTCATAAAAAATTTTCCTCCAGGTTTTCAGTTGCTTTGGTCAGTACTTCTGTTTACACTTCGAAGCATTTCAACTTGGAATGGCACCAGTTTATATTGCATTTTTACGGTTCATGGGTGATGATGAAACAGCAAAGAACTTTAGCTACAGTCTTGAAGTAGGAGGCAACGGAAGGAAGCTGATTTGGCAAGGGGTACCTCGAAGCATCAGGGACAGTTACCGTAAGGTTCGAGACAGTTTTGATGGCCTCATCATTCAGCGTAATATGGCGCTCTTCTTTTCTGGTGGAGACCGGAAAGAACTGAAGCTCAGAGTTACTGGTAGGATATGGAAAGAACAATGACGTCCATTGTAGCAGTACACTTGTAGTTGTAGCAGTTGATGTACTGTTTTAGTCCAAGAAGTAGGTTTTTATTTATCTAGCAATCAGTTAAAAGTCTTCTGATCAATGTATTTTCTTGAACAAGAAGCAACCTCTCTTTGCTTTGTCCATGATTAAAATACATTAGTGAGAAGGCCTACGTCAGTTTGTAGAATGTGTCTTGCTGTAGGTTGTGTATTACTTACTGTCACAGTAAAAAATCTGTATCCATGAAAGTTCTCTTTATTGAAATTCAATAAGTTAGTTTAACCAAAAGGGGACAAGTAAATAAAGCACTTGTTTGTTCATTTTTAAAAGTTTTGTTTTTAGTTTAATTAAAGACACTTGTCTTATAGGGTTCAAATCCACTTCAACGTGATCAATATTGAATTCATTATTCTACTCTTTTTTTTTTATTTTCAAAAACAATTTGTATTTATTTTTAGCTGACAATACCAATCTAGGGGCCCACATAAACTTCTGGCTAAAATTGCAACTGCTTTTTCCCGGCCAAAGATTTGGACCACTTCTGGCTTTTCACTCCAAGCCACATATATTCTGTTTATCATTTTTCCTTTTCTTATAATATATAAAAACAAATTTAAAAATAATTTTATATAAATTTTTGTTTTTAATAAAATCCTAAAGATATTAAATAACATGTGTTACTCTTTTTATAGTTTATGCATTATATTATGCTATCTAAATTCTTTTTTCCGTTACCCTAAAATTACGCAATTTAGTGGAGGCTAATTTTGACTTTTGAGTATTAATGAGACATGTATTTTTCTGTAGGATAATTTATTTTATTCACTCCATTTTAAAGTTTAATAAAACCAATACAGCTTTTATTTTATTTTAAGGAAAATTGAGAATATAAATCATGTAACAAGAATATAATTCATTTAATTTACGAAAATTATATCTACGAAATTATAATTTTACCTTGTATGAATTTAAATTAATCAATTTTAGTTAAAGTTTGTAGATAAACTTTACATAATTAATCAAAATTATTAAATTTCTATATTAGTGATTAGTATTAAAAAAGAGAAGAAAAAACTAAAGATAAGATGAATTATGATAGAATATCTGAGATCTATCTTCTCAAACGAGATTTCCAATTCAAATTTAATCATATTATATTAATATCAATATAAATATCATATAAATCTAAATTTAATTATGCTCTCAGAAAATAAAGGATGACAAAAAGAATAGTAACAGTTACAAACACGTAGTAAAGCTCTCTCTAGAGAAGGAAATTCAACAGAGAACACCAAAATTAAAGCTGCTTATTGGTTTTCGTATACACGAAGCTCTTCCCGAAAGGTAATTTTTCTTCTTCCTCTATTTAAAAATCCACTAGTAAAGTGGATTTTGGAATCGAAAATTGAGGAATTGAGCTTCGTAATTTGTGTGTTTTGCGCTCATATTTGAGCTGTTTCACTGTTCAGTTGCTGTTTGCGGTGAATTCGATGTACGCCTGTTATTTGGATTGATTTTTTAATTTTTTAATTTTTTTTTATGAAATTGAGTTTAGATGCTGAAAAAGTTGAGATGTAATACGCTGAATTCGTTAACTCATTGTATGATTAATTGAATTTCATTTAGATTTACATGTTTTTGCAGAAAGAAAATGAAGAAATTTCAAAAGGAATGGAAAATTGGATTTGAGCTTGGCAATTTCTGTTATTTGTTGTTTCCCTGATAATTAAAACTTTTTTCCTTACATAGTTAATTGAGGTTTGAACCGGAATATGTGAAAATCATATAAATTTAAGGCTTTTTGTAGTTTGAAAGATGAAAAATATGAAGTGGAATGTATCTGATTTAATTTCACAAGTAATTTGGCTTTGTGGCATGGATATTTGAAGGAAATGGTTTTATGTGTAGAAATGTTGACACATGACAATCGAAGAAGTCTGATCATTATATCTGAAGGTTGAATTCAAATTTTATAGTATGATTTTTTTATGCTCCTGGATGTATATTTTGTGGGACAGAGTGAACTTTTATTTTGCTGATCCATCTTTTGTTAACTGCATAGGTTTGTTACTTTGGAGATTCTGTGGCAAGCAGCATTATGACGTCCTCGCTTCATTATCATTCAGGTTATTTTATGGGGGTTTAGTATACTATTTTGTTGGCGGTATAGATTTGTTTCTCAAGTCCGTAACTGTGTTGTGTTGACTGTGAAGTTAGCTTGATTCACATTTCTTTCATTACTAAATGATGTCTGTAACTTGCTCTTCTACACAAATAGTATGATACAAACCCTTCATCTCCTGCTAGTACAATCTGGCACATTTTTTGTTGTGATTCCTTCAGTTTACTGATATGAAGCACATTCATGACATCAAATGTGCTGCTTGAGAATTTTTCCATACTATTGTGGAAGAATTTTTTTTAGCAAGTCTTGTGAGAGATTATTAAGAAGATAAAGGCAGTTGGCAGAATTCTATTCTGCATCCTTCGGCTAATTTGGATGAAAGAACTAGGATAATATTCTAGAATCGCAAAAGATGTAAAAAATATATACAAGATAATTCATTTGTTGTAAAGCGAAGAATCTATAGGTAGTCAAAGTTCAGGAGTACTTGTTTGATGACACTGATTGAACTGATTATCTTTTAATACATTCTTTTGATCCCTTCATTGTGTAGTTTTGACTTATCAAAACGAGTTGGACTTATCATGATAGAAGAAAATAAATTATTGTCTGCAGATGTTTTTGTTTCACATTCAATTTGTTAAGAACCACAGTGAACTCAGACAAAAGCAGTAGGAATTTAAAGTGAATTGGATATGTTGGTTACATGAACAAAAGGTTCTAATGCTTATGTTAATGCAATAAATTTTCAGATGGTAGTGAGAATGAACAGTCAGAAAATCAATCAGAAGCCCACAGCGAGTCTTCATCGCCTGCAGCTGGAATGTCTGTCCCTGGCACTGTAACAACAAATATGCACTATGTTATGCCCAATCAACTTGGGAATGGAAATCCTATGGTATATTTGAAGCACCAATTAACTTCTAATGACCGATTTCTGAAAATCACTATTAAGTCCTGAATTGATATCTTCTGCTTGATAATTATTCTTGCTGATAGATGCAACCGCCTTCTTGTTCTTCCGATCAGATGTTATCATAGAACTGCTGTCGTGAATAAATTAGGGGTATTGTCAGAAGTCAAATAGGTTACAAATATCTGAAGAATTGATTGATTGTAATAGGTATGTAGATATATTGACGATGGTTCTGTGAATATTATCATTTTGCACTTGTTAATAGGCTTCTTTATTTTGGGAGATGAAGTGCACATGTTCATATTTGGCTATAATTAGAATGTGATATCGTTCTTCTCTTCATTAGCAGAGACACCACTTTGACATTTGTAACATCCAACATGAAACCGCATATATTTCTTGCCCAAATAGTTGGTTGTGCAAAAGCCTGAAAGCCAAGTTGATCATAAATATCTTAATGTGGGGCATAATGGAGCTATGATTGTGCTTATGGATTCTTGTATCTAGAGGTAAATTCATATGAAGCAAAATATATTATTTTAGATTTATGAATGATTAGTTGGATGTTTCACCGAACCTATAAATTGAAGAAAGTTGCTTGTTAGATAGCATTACTGAATACATTGGGGTCGTTCAGACTATTTGAGAAAGCAATAGGTGAATATGAACCTAAGAAAAGGATATTAATGCATCAAGTTTCTTTACTATTCCAAATGTTTTTAGTAGTAGGATGGAAATATTTCTACTTATAGATTGTCATGTTGTACACCTGGCGGATATAATAAGGGTTGTTAGTCTCTGATGAGGAAAATTTGTATATTTCTTGAAGATAGGGAATGACCTTTTTGTGCTTATTGCTTTTGATTAGTTGATGACTTTCTCTAGATAGGAGTTAGAAGTTAGAACCACTAATAAGAACATTCAGTTGTGAGAAGAAACACATGTACCCTTTCTAGTGTGTGCTTATACAAAGAGCATAAAGTTTTTGAATGGTGATGTTGTAACATTAAGAATAGATATTTCATGACTTCTCGATATTTACAATCCATCATTGTTGGGTTTGTCAATCATAACTGAAGAGACCTTGGGACGGAGAGTGATTTCCATTTTGGTCTTGTTTTCTGGTATTTTGATTGGTCTTTAAATCAGGTATGGTTGGGTTAGACACAAACACTTCAATTATAATCTCTCATTTCTGTTTTAGGCAACATCCTGTTTTACAAGCTTGTGTTATTTTATAACTAATTCTCTAGGCATTACTTCGTTTTCAGATTGCTCGATCTGTTTGTCACTCTCTACAACTGCACTTGCCACAATTTGGCTAAAATTTTCTTGTAGGTCTACTGGCCTAGAGTTTCATATAAGGTAAGTCTTTGTCCTATAGGAGGGTTACACTAGCAGAATTCTTTGAACACCATGGATAAGCTGATCTGAATCAACTAGACTCTTTATGCAGCAGCTTGAGCTTGAAGCATATAGTTAGTTACATAGTAAACACTTTTAAAATGCAATCCTTTTAAATTTTGCCATCTTTTCAGCTTTGTGAATGGAATTTAGTGCTAAAATTGTAAATCCATTGTTCCCTGTTTGGACTGCTGCATAAAGATTTTCCTGGATTAACCTGGAGCTGGATGTTTTATCTCCCTCCCTCCATTTGGCACACATAATAACCTGCAATCTTAAGTATTCTTAGTAGGACACTTATTTTTATTGGACACCTTAAACTAGAGGCTTCTGATAGAGATTGCAGATCTTTAAGGTACCAGTTGGGGAATATTTGAAGCCTGTTTCTATGCCTACTAATTTTATATTTAAGCTCTGTGATTGGTTATATCGAGTCTATTTTTCGGATAATAAATCTGCATCAATTTTTCATTAGTTGCAGGCTCAAACAGCTTATCCATATCCAGACCCATACTATAGGAGCATCTTTGCACCGTATGATCCACAACCTTATCCTCCACAACCTTATCCAGCACAACCAATGGTATTACATTTTCATAACACTTCTCATTTGGACTTCATCTATGAAATATCCCTATGAATTTGAGAGCTTAGTTGTGTCATTTTCTGTCAGGTTCACGTTCAGCTAATGGGAATTCAACAAGCGGGTGTTCCTTTGCCATCAGATGCGATAGACGAACCTGTTTTTGTTAATGCAAAACAGTATCATGGCATCTTGAGGCGTCGACAATCTCGCGCGAAAGCTGAGTCAGAAAAGAAACTTCTGAAAGCTAGGAAGGTATTTTGTCGAAAAATATTTTTCTGTATTTTTATTTGTTATACTATGTTGCTTTAGTATCCAATATTGCAATTTACAGGCAACCTTGACAGCTTGTTTGTGGTTCATCTGTTGATTTATCACTTCCTACTGTTAAGTGCTAAATAGCCTCCCAGATGATTCATGTTTGTGATGAACATATTTTAAGTGTCTGTGCATCTCTAGTGCTATTTTAAACACATACAGGGGTCGCTTGGTTCACTTATTAGCTATTTTAGAATTATATATATGAAATATTATGCCATTAATAATATATAGAAATTATTATGCAGTGAATAATGATGCGAGGGTTGTTACACATCAAAAAATAATATAGGGATTCTTATTCAGGGATATCTACTATGAGAGCATCTTTCTCAATATATCCCACATAAAATATTACATAGGTTTCTGCATAATTTAGGCCAATATTAGTAGTGCACACTTTAATTCTGGAAATATAAAGGCAATTTAGTAATGTAGAGTTCTATGTTGCAATCATATTTGTTACACAGAATTTTATATCATGATTGGATTTCCTTATGAGTCCCAATCAAACGACAAAACCATAAAATTTCCTTTACTAATAATATATACTGCAAGTGAAGTGTGGATAGCAGAGCATGAGAGAGACAGTAGAGCAAGTTCTCAAATGTATATTTTTTCTGGACTGTAACTATAATCTCCTCTATTTACAGTTGCTACGCATAAAAATC
Source organism: Solanum lycopersicum (assembly GCF_036512215.1). Taxonomy (NCBI): domain Eukaryota; kingdom Viridiplantae; phylum Streptophyta; class Magnoliopsida; order Solanales; family Solanaceae; genus Solanum; species Solanum lycopersicum. Next base: position 55,887,468 of record NC_090801.1, on the reverse strand, counting down.
TAAATAGTTACTAGTATACCATATTAGTTTCACATTACATTGTACAAAGGTTCTGATGCAACAAAAGCTTTTAATTCTAGAACATCTATATTCTATATGATTGATCAATTGCCCATCAAAGTTTATATTGCTCTGATCTTTGGGAAACATAATTTTGATGCATTTTTTAAAAATAAAGTAAAATATTGTTGCTGGAGAACAGAGTGATTCGGTTCCCGATTCGTAATTAAGGATCTTTCTCCAAGCAAAAAATCCATTTTCTCTATGATTAATATGTATATGTCGAAAGTTATGGGTTCTGATCAATAATGTCTTCTACTCCCTAATAAATAGCTCAAAGATGGTTATCAACTGTGCTGGAAACATCTGCAAGATCCAATAACATACAGTTGGTAATAAGGTGCCTTACACCATGATTAGAAGTTCTAATATCTGTTTCTGAGGCTATGTTTTTCCAGCACGAATACCTTGGGAGGCTCACAGTGCAAAATAATCTTGCAGCCTTACTTGCATGAATCACGACATTTGCATGCATTGAAAAGAGCTAGAGGATGTGGAGGTCGTTTCCTGACAGCAAAGGAAACTGATAATCAGCAGAAACAGGATGAAACTGGTGATAAATCTCAAGTCAACATTAATCTCGAGTCTGGAAAAGACAAGGTCGCTTCTTCAGAGAATGCCTCTTGATCTATGCAATATCAAGGACTTTGTGGACCATAGTATGTTGTTACTGTTTGTAGAAACAGCAGTGCTTTTGTTAAAATAGAATTGTGGTAGCTGGGCAAAATCAGGGTAATTGTGGTGTTCTGTATGTTTATCTGAGTGTAGATAGATCGGAATAGGCCTACTCGTTTGAGAGCTACAAAGTGGCCGCTGGGCGTATGTTCTCTAAATACCATCTCTCTGAGCTTGTTTGTAGACATTCTTTCTTGTCCTTTCGTAATTGCCTTGTGATTCCTTCAAAATGTTGTTCTAGTAAGTGTATGGAATATCGAGTCAGAAATTTGAGTAATAACGTTTGGCACTACGTTTTGTTAGTTTAAGAAGATAAGCGTGCAGCACTGTTGGTTGATGAATTCTAATTTTCCAAGGTCAATGCATTCTGTGTCAATATCTTGGTTATCTATAACCATATCCGCTGCGATTATTGATTCTTGTGTCTTGCAAAGCAGCAGGTCTTGTATTTATATCCTGTTGTATTTACTTCTAGATATTCCTCCATATCTTGTAAAAAAAGTTAGAACTGTCAAGAGAGAAATTATAGTGTTGGTTGAGAAGTTTCTCTATTGTGTTACTAATCAGAATCTCCATTAATTGCTCGGAGTAAATTTCAAAACAGAGCACTTCAGTTGTATAACTTATCAAAAATAACAGATTGTTGGTAAAATATGGAGTGGTTGATACACAACCTTTCTTAAGGTTTTTTATGGAGAAACACAAGCTTATTATTATCTACAGATTCAGAACAAACTACGTTCATGCAGTTTATGAAAGTTATCCGTGAAATTTGTAAAAAAATATTGTAGAATAAATTGAGTGGTCATAAACTTATCTTAGTATAAAATTGAACCTATCCACCAACTAAACCAAGCATTGCAAATAATTTTATTAGGAAATATGAAACTAATATTGTACGATATAGAAATAACTCAATGCACTATTCATAAACCTTAATACTAAGAACCAAAAAGAGGCCTGGAGGACATGAATATTTTCAGCAAAAGGTTGCATAATTTTCGGAAGCCCAACAATTCAATGAGTAACAAATCTTCAACTCATAGCACAAAATTGTCTAAACATAGTGTTTTCAAACAAAATGAAGGCTAATAAACAACAAACTCTAAATATTAAAGCCTTAGGTGTTTGTAGCTCGGGTGTAAATCTGCTGGCTAGCATGAGCAGACACCATCCTGATCAAACCTTTAGCCATCAATTCCCTAATTGCCTTCCTGGCAAGGGATCCACTAATCTGCAAATTCAATCAAAACAAACTATATTAGCATGAGAATATCATCAGCATATCAACAATCTATCCGCAACAAAAGCAACTGTACAACAATCCTTTAGAGCACAAGCTGAAATTTGGATTAACAGATGTACGATTCCCACGTGAGTATATTTAGAGAACCAACCGGAGCGATTGGATTTACATTTCATATAATAAATGTAACGTATGGCTTTTCCCGTCAGAAATTAGTGGTGGGTGCCTCAGAGAAGAAAATATAGTGTTGAGTGTCTTAAAGAAGAAAATATCAAACATAAATTCATGAATAACTTGCAGCAGGGGAAAATAACTCCATTTTAGCAGTCAGCACTGCATGTAGTGCACTAGATTTAACAAAATACAAGTTCTTGTAAAACTAGAAAATAACTCCAAATAATAATTTATTTTCTATTTTCCAAAAGAAAACAAAAGGAATGTGTATTTGGTTTGAGGGCAAAAACTATGAATCTGTTTGGATTGACTTCAAAAAAGTAAGCTTTCAAGCCAAAAGTAAAAAGCAATTTAAATGACTTCCAAGGGAAGACCTACTTGTGGGTTTTTAGATTTTTTTCCTAGACATTTCTAACTTATTTTAAACTAAATTAAACTTATTTTTAAGCTTGTCAAACACTTCCAAAAGCTAAAAATGACTTGAAATAAGTTTGACTAACTTTTAAACCAATTCAAACAGGCTCTATATTTCAGAAATGTGACTACAATGGGTATGTTATTAAAGAGCACTAATTTGTTCACCTTACAAACCAGAATATCTAGCTTAATTTTCCAGATTTTTTTAAAAAAAGTTGGTTATCAGAACAGCAAGTCCACCACCTAAACAATATCTCTGAACTATATTTATTTGGCTCCTCGTTTAATCTAACATCTTGATCTAATTCTTTTACCATTCAAGAAAATAATTTCATAAACAACTATACAAGACTTGGAAAATGATTAATCAGCTTCAGTGTATCAATTTCACCATATGAGAGCTTGCTTTTCCCATATAGGACTAAACCAAAGAAATTTGGTACGCGTACTCCAAAAACCAAAAACAAACTTGTCTGCTGCGACTCAACCAGAACTAAATCATTAGACTCATACACTATTGCTAGACTCGTACACTACTGCTGCCGAGTATTTTGAAAATCTACAACACCACAATTCACTAGCTATGCTTTTCAGCTGAGTTAGTTTATGTAAAACACAACTATTCAAATATAAACACCGTAGAATCATTCGACAACTTCACAAACTATACCACACAGAACCCTGAGCAATATATTTCAATAACTAATCTAAATGACCAACAGTTGATAAAAATTCATTCTTATAAGCAAGCATATTCACATTGCACAAAACACACTTCATATTCAATACATAATAACTAGATCCATGCTAAAAGAATACACATACCCTCAAACGGTCAGAGAGGACGGAAGGAGTGATAAGCTTATACTTGGGTGCTTCAGTGATAAGCTTGTCGTATGTACCCTTATCGAACAAAACCATGTTGTTCACCTTTTCCTTTTGCTTTCCCTTGCTCCACTTCTGCAATTCCACATTCAAAACCCACCATTAAAAACTCAAACTTTACCTAGTTACCAACAAAACAAATACATAAATGTGAAAATAAGTATGACCTTCTTCTTCTGCTTGCCACCACCGGACTTGGCGGGCTTGGAAGACGGTGGAGGAGCCTTTTCCTTCTTAGGTGCCTGCAAACAAAATCAAACATATCAGCACTCAATTCTCAAAATACATACAACACTACTCACAACAGTAGTAGAGAAGCTTACCATTGTCGCCGGAAGTTATTAGGGGTAAGGGGATGGGGAGTGGCGGAGGCTAGGGCAACAGAAGAAGGAACTGGAATGAAGAGAAAGGCGCTATTTCTAAACCTAAATTTAGGGATTCTAGGGTTTTTATTGGATCAGTTCGTATGGGCTTTAATTTATTCTGGGCCGTATGGGCTTCACTCATCAGGCCGAAAGGCATGGATGCTCAATTTCGAGATTACCATTTAAGTCATGCTTATCGACTGTTCACGTTAAAATTATTTTGTGAGATTAAACTTTAATTTCAAATAAAATATCTCAAATTTCATACACATATTATTAAAGTTCAATTATTTTTGCCTAAACACCAGCGATATGTAAGCTTCAGCCATTTTTACTTGAAGTTCAAGATTTCAATTGTATGTAGTTAGCATTTCTCACTCCACACATCGCATATAGGAAGATATTTTGAAGTGTATAGCCAAATAAAAATATTTAAAGGGTGATATAGATTTAATAACGGTGTCTAAATAAAGTATTCCAAAAACTTTTAACAATCATCAAAGTTCCATTGAGCCATATTATTTGAAAATCCTTACTCGCAAAGCACGTATTAAAACACTAATTGCAAAACACGTATTTTTTTTAATAGTTATAACCTATCATAAAAGTTTCAATTTTTTATAAAATCACAATTCTTCGTAAAAGTCATAATTTTTCATAAAAATCACAACTTTTCGTGAAAGAAAAAGATATCTTTGAAAAGAAATAAATTAAAGGAAATTTTGATTTGTAGTAGCGCCACGTAGGTAGGCTAGAGTTCTCTTTTATACCTGATATATAATATGATTAGGGAAAAAATGACATAATTTAATACGTATAATTCATTTAAGTAATAAAGTAGTTTACAAGATGAACTGAAAATAATTACAGTATTTAACAAGTGAAATATGTTTTGCAATTTTTTATTACAGTAAACAGAATAAAAGTGGACGGAAGAGTAGTAACATAAAATTAAATTTCCATTAAAGCACTGTCGTAAACAGAAGACTTCAATACCATTGGTAGAAACTTGCTAACAGAAATGCTAGCACAAAATTATGCCTAACGAAGAAGAAGAAGAGTACACAAAGCACAACACAGGAAACTAATTCAAAGAACAACAGCAAGTCCTTCCTTCTTTGGAGGTACTATGGACTTCTTATTCCCAGGGAAAGCGCTGCGAGAGACATCCACGAGGGCCTTGAAGCTGTATGGTTCGTGCATTGACAGTTCTGACAAGACTTTCCTGTTCAGCTGTACGTTCTCCTTCATCAACCCGTGCATGAAATTGCCATAATTCACCTGGAATTGGAGGGAAATCGGAAAATTGTTAAATAGATGAGATAGAGGTGTTTTTTTTGTTCAACTTGTAGAAAGATGTGCTAAAAATATCATTTAGGAACATCAGATATGATTAGTTAACAGGTAGAGCGACCTGCGTCAATGGCCAAGTTCATGTCAAAAATTGGTGACAAACATACCAAAGCAGCTTATTTCAGCTAAAGTACACTGTTGAATAATATCCTAATTAGTTTTCTGTTTCTTTTCTGATCATGCAGAAGAGAGGGAAGCAGAAAGAGAGAGAGTTTCATATACTTTTGGGCTTTGGCACTAATAAGTTGAGGGAACAAAAAGGACTACAACAAGAAACGAAAGAACGAAGAAGCACAGATACTAATCATAAGGCCAAATATTCTAATCAAATGGATTAACAAATCCATTTGCAATGCTGTACTACCATAAAAATCTAAAGCAACAAGGCTATTCAAACAATAACACACAGATTAACCAAATGGAGCCAACAACATGATCCTGAGAAGTACTGAATTTCATAATAAATATCTGACAGCATGTATGGCGGCAAGTATGACACATGCAAAAACGACCAAAGAATATTTGTGCCAGTTAAGAGGTCAGTTCCTCGAATCATTCATGTTACCTAAGGATAACTACGAGGGCACCTACAACATTTTGTTCTCTTCTTTTCATCATTATCATATCAAGGAACTACTGCAATATCTTCCAGCTATGGCCTATGAGCTTTATAGGGTATTTCCCCCACTGTCATTTGGATAGTCAAAGTGTCTAACAAATATTGAATTCCACAATGCTGAAAAAGATGAAGAGCAGAAGATATCGTCCAATTTGTCTAAGCCGCATTGGTGGGATGTAATAGGTACACAGTGGAACAATCACAAGTTGTCCTGACACCACCTTTATTTGAAAATAGGAACCTAAAGTGTAGGAGGAGGATACTAAGGCACTTCAAAATCCTAGTGTTCTCATTCTCAAAATAAAAAATAAAAATCATAGTGTTCTATAAGGATTAGTACTATTGTGGCCTTGAAAGCAATTTTAGCAAGTTCCTATTTTCAAGATTACCTAGACCCAAAGTAGAACTTAGAAAATGTATGCTCTTCAAAATCCTCCACATCCAAGTTTCTAAAAGCAAATAGTGGAAAGTTAATAAGGATGAATCCTGAGGCATCTCCCTTCATAATATCTCCATTTCTAGAACGAGATTTCACAAACCAAGTATGTTCCCCTTTCTTTGGATAAAGTAAACCAAGTATGTTTCCCTTAACCATTGCTTCTATCTATAATTATCTGATTTTGCAGTGTAAGATAACTAGAAATTTGTAGTTAATAGTACTTTGTTAAGCTATTCACTATGAAGAATCCTTAGTCCATTGGAGATTAGATGTATCAACAACGGAAATTGAATATTCAGCTTAACTCTTACGCATATTTTGTTATCACTGCTGAGGGTCCTGCAATTTTGCTCTTTGACTGGCATACCAGGCTCCCTAATTTAATTATGGAACTTTACAGCCATTCTGGTATCCTATCCCAATGCTGAAAATTCTAGTAAGAACCACAAAATTTCTAGAATCCAGCAGCATTAATGTTGAGCTATTTAAGATCCAATAGACAAAGGTATGATTCTCCACACAGAAGGTTCAAGAACTAAGGCTAGTGGCTCAAAAATCAAAAGATAACCCTAAAAGAGCCAAAGGATAATAGAGGAGAAAAACTAGAATAACAATAGGAAGGCTAAAGAAACATAGAAGGAAAGATATGAAGATACCTAACTAAGTAAAAAAGACAAGTCTAACAGAATAATTGTGAAGCCAACAATGTTGTATGAGAGTGAACGTCAGGCATCTGGCACCCAACATATTTACAAGATGAGTGTCAAAGAACTGTTTTTGCTAAGATAGACGTACAAGCATACAATATTGGACAAGATCATAAATTATTTCAACAGAGGATGTAGAAGAATATAGAGAGAATGTCATCTAAGATATGTTTTCTATTTCCTTGTAACCTCAAATGCAATTGTTTGTTAGGAGCATTATATGATAACTGAAGGTGCCAAATGAAACTAGGTAAATTTACAGGGAGAAAAGTTGTCTCAACCCAAAATCTCTGAGAAATCAACGTGAGCTTAACTAATAACATAACACACAATAGAAGCAAAGGATCCACATAGACATAGCAAATAGTTGATAGTAAGCTTAGATACTGCTGTTACACTACATTAGGTCCATTTTTGTCCAGGAGTCTTCGTAGTTGGTTAATTACTTGTGTATCACATAGGATAAGTGTGAGATTTACAAAACCTCTACTGATTTGGTATTGGAGTGGCATAGGCTATACAACTTCATGGATCACTTTGGTATTGAATGATTGATCAATCAATAGAATGATACGACAAAGATATACTGCAATAACATGTTGCTTCGTTTGTTCCTTATATATGTAGACACTAATTGAAATCCTTTAAAAGCTTACCCCCTTGATGCCTACTGTCAATAGATACTCTCTCTGTGTATTGTAATCCGACAGAGTCTTCTTCCTGCTTATGCCCGGGTCGGGCAAGTCTAATCTGTCTTTTCGGAACCGCTGTCATAATGAATTCTTTCATTTGGAAAGAACCCTTTCAAGAAAAGTCAATATATAAGCAAGATGCTCGAGCTGTGGGTTGAAGCTTGGAACCCTTACGGGTATGGAACCTTATCAAATATTGGATCTTGTGCTAGTAGTTCCTGGCTGTTTTCAAAGCGGGCCCAAACACGTCTCTTATTGATATAGGAGAATTCGTATCCCAGGGCTCAACCCTGGACAGGCGGTGGAAACTACCAAGCTGAAGTACGGTAGGGGCAGAGGGAATTTCCGGTGGAGCAGTGAAATGTGTAGAGATCAGAAAGAACACCAACGGTGAAAGCACTGAGAGACGAAAGCTAGGGGAGCGAATGGGATTAGATACCCCGTAATCCTAGCCATAGAGGATGGATACTAGGCTTTGTGCCTTAATATATAACCTTCATCTTTATCAAGATAAAATCTTGAGCAAGTCCCGGGATTCTCCAACCTTTAGGGGCACTATCTTTCAAAAACTTCTCGCAATATTTAATTGGGCCAGCTACATTTTTCAAGACTACTCATCTAATATGATAAAGGTTCAACATGCTGCAACAACCATGACTAAGCACACATCATAAAGTAAAGAAAAAGCAAGACACCAAGCAAAACTCAAATTCGACAAAATATTGAAAAGGGGAAAAACCCCACAAATCAAAAACTGCAAAAAATGAGAAAAGGGGTTTATACATACCCCGTGTTGACGAGTTCCGGCATTGATGCGTTGAATCCAGAGAGAACGCATATCCCTCTTCTTGTTGCGGCGGTCTCTGTATGAGTACTGAAGCGCCTTCTCAACTCTTTCTCTTGCTATTCTTATGCAATTTTTAGCTCTTCCTCGAAACCCTTTAGCTAGCTTAAACACTTCCTTCTTGTTCATCTTCTTGTGCCTTCTTCTCTGCTTCTCACTACAGATTCTCAAAGTTCTTGGCTTTGGGGTTTTTGGGGGTTCTTGAGAGTGTCTATAGTTATATAAATGCTCTTTTCACCCTCATATTTCACATATTTGTAACTCTACACCCCTAACTTTAGCTGTTTGTACTTTGTGCTTTGTTAAGAAGATGGTTTTGTATACCTTATGTTTGGGTAGGTTTAAAATAGTCCCTCTAAGTATTTGTTTTGTATTTTCTTTTGTTTCTCATTCGGTGTTTGGAGCCCATATTAGAGTTTCGACTAAATTTGAATCGTGTTTTGCAGGACCCATTTGGAGGTGGCGCTCCCAACAAGATTTTCTCCACACCTGGGGGCTCGAACCTAAGACATCTAGTTAAAGGTGAAGCACTCCCACCAATGCACCACAACCCAATTTATATAAATTATATATATGAAAGGAAGAAGAAACTAAAAGAACAAAGAAATAGACGTGACCATCAAAGCTTTAAAAATTATAATTGAATCGGACAAGAGTATGTATTTGGTGAATCGCAAATAGAAGAATATGTATACATACAATCTAGACTTAACAGTTTGGAAAAGATTAAATGATAACAATATACTTATTTGCCTTGTTAGTTTGGGAAGCTAGAACGATAAAAACACTCTTATTTGTCATTTGAATGACAAACAAGCATACATGTTGAAACTAGTTGGAAAACTATTTTTTCTATATAATAAAAAAATATTGTATAAATAGTTTTTTCGCATCGCATCATTAACGTTTTCTTTTTAATATTCATACAGAAAATATTATTTTAAAAACGTAAGATTGAATTTCAAAAATATACATTATACATATGGAAATAAGTTTATATGTATATTATCTAATGGTGTGAAAGATGACATGAGCTTGAGTGACATTTCTAAAATGTAATAAAATTTTGTGATTATTTTTAAAAATCTAACCATACAATGTATGCAAAATCGGATCGTAAGCATAATGTAAGGATAATTCGGTGCACTTTATTTTAATTGGGACATGTAGCATATAATTTTGACAAAAATTACAAATTATAAATATAGAAGAGGAGTTTTATTAATTCATAAGGGCAATTTTGAATCATTTGATGACAAAATATTCGATATCAAATTTTATTTAAGAATAATGTTTTTACTTTCATATAGTTTAGAAATAGTTTTCATTTCATTCATATTTTACCATACTTATATTTGATGTCGTCTTCAATATTTGTGCTCTTTCTTCGTTGACCAATATATTAAATTATAAAATAATTGAATTTATAATTTTTATTGAACAATATAATATAAAATCTTATCATTAAAAAACTCATCTATATTAATATGCAATATTTCACTACAATAATAATTAGAAATTTTCCTAATTTTTCCTTGTGTTATGATTTGTGACGAATGATGATTTTTCTTTATCTATAATATTAGAAACATATTAAGATGCATACTGATAATTTTGATCATCTTTTATTTTTTCACGTAAAATATTTGGATAAAATTTAAGTTTTATATGCATTTTTTATAATTTATATATTGTTTGATAGATATAGAAAAAATATATTATTTGTGTATAAAATTAAAATGCGATTTGATTGATAATTTGAAAATTTGCATAATTAATAAATCTATATGCTGCGATGAAATTTATATATTATTTTATATATAGTAAAAAGTGGAATAACAAATTAATACATCTATAGTTAATCAATGCATAAGTGTTTGAATTGCTTAAAAATTGATCAAACATACTTCTAAATTTAATAAATATAAAAATAACTTAAAATAAATTAGAAAATGTTAAATAATGTTAAACAAACTTAAAATAAATTTAAAAATGACTTAAATAAGTGGAAAACCAAGCAGGTCTTACCTACTTTTCTTTTTTGTTACTTAAAAATTATTCTCTTCGTCCCATTTTATGTGATACCATTTTATTTTTTTGATCAGTCCAAAAAAGAATGTTACATTTTCTTATAAGGTAAGTATTTAGAGGTACAATTCCTCTTTTACCCTGTTTGGTCCCACTTAATTTAAAACATAGTTCTCTAATACATTTATGAGAAGAGAGAAAAATGAATTTATTTTTTTTGAAGGATAATTTGATAAAAAAATTAAAGTGTTCATTATTTCTTAAATTTCGTGTTCAGTCAAGTGTTGTCACATAAAATGAGGTGGAGGGAGTACTTTTTTAAAAACCAATCCAAACGAGCACTAATACTTATAGAAAATAATATATAAATTTAATTATAACTACTCCCTCTGTCCCTTTTTACTTGTCCACTTTTAAATTGACACACCTATTAAGAAAATAATTAATGACGCAGTAAGTTTATCATTTTAGCCCTATTAATTATGAAGTGGATGAAAAGTTTTACATTTTTCAAAGTAATTAGTCATTTAATTATGGACATAATAGGTTAAAAAATTGTCCTTTCTTAATTTATCAAAATAAACAAGTAATTAGGATCAACTATAAAAGGAAAAGTAGATAAGTAATTAGGAACGGAGATAGTAATATTCACATAACTATTAGTGAATTATCCCTAATTTACATTATTATATGTAATGGAGCCAATCTAATAGTAATATTTTCTAACACTATCCTATCAAATGAGTCATAAGGTGCTTTAAACCTTTGATCTTTTTTCACCTTTTTAGATATTTGTTGTTAATACTTTTAACATGCACCAACCTCTCTGGGCTATTTTTGATTTTGTACATATCTTTGTTATAACTTCTCTTATGTTAAAGACCTTTTTTTTTTTTAACTCTTTCTAAATGTATGCATATTTATACATTCCTAATAGTTGTTGTTCTTTCTCAAATTATACATACATATCTATGCAATAATATCAATAGCCTTGATTTTATTTTATTTTTAAAAAGGTATAAGGATAATTTTGGTATTTTATTTTATTCGTGTGATTTAAATTAATTATTCCACCATTTATATGATGAGTTATCTCATATACATGATGCGCACAAGTAGGTTAATTTTTTAAGCTTGCCGTCAAGCAAATAGTTTCAAATAATTTAAGTAGTCAACTTACAAACATCTCTTTGAAAGAAACCTATAGTTACTTCCTTAGGCTTGCAATCAAATAGATAATTTGCAAATAATAATTTTTGAAGAAAAAACTTGCACCAATTTTCTAAATTGTCCTCCAACAACTTCTTTTATCCTCTTGTAAATAAGAGAATATATGATATGAAATCATAATTAGAAAATTATTATTTAAAATTAAATTTTTATTCAGATATGTTATTAAAAAATTTAAAATTGTATTTTTTTTTATTGTCATGAAAATTCAATAAGTTATGAAATTATCAAAACTTTTACATTTTTTTTATCTAATTTTATTTTAGTATAAATATTGAAAACACCATTAAATTTGACATAAATTATTAGTGTTGTTTTCAAATTACTATCAACTTTTACAAACACTCGTATACTTTACTAACTAAACTTAGATACTATCTCAATCTACCATATATGACATACAAGTTGTCACAAACTCTTATAGGAGAACGATACTCTTAATAAAAAAATCAAGATAACCGTTAAAAACATCTATAAAATTAACCTTAGTGTATTCCATTCATGTTGCAAGATTAAAGGTATATTTAAATTTTGTTAGGCATGTTAAAAAGCATTTTTAATATTTGTCAATAATTCAAAACTAATAATTTATAGCGAATTTAAAAATATTTTCAGTATTTCTTTTCTATCAAATGAACAAAAGCGTACTCTTCTGAAGAATTATTTTAAAACACTATAATATATTTTCATATTTCATCAAAATATATCGCATATTTTGAGACGGAGGGACTATTAATATTGAGAATGAGAATCAACATGAGTTGCGATGTAATAGTAAAAATAATTCACTCTTAATTAGAGGTTTTAAATTCGAAATTTGAATATGGAGAAAATTTTATTGAGAGTACCATCCCAAATGAGTCTATAATATGATATTCAAATTAGTGAGATCTCTATTATGAGTTTCGAGCACCAAATGACAAATAAATAAAAAATTGAGAATGAGAGAATATATATATATCTTTTTCAATATCACTCAATTAATGTCAAAAATCTCTATGGATGGATGACCATGTTGTAAGATTAGTCAAACATCTCTAAAGAAGACTCCCTACTCTAGCTTCTGTTTTCCAGTTTGTTTCTTATGTTTGTAGGTTATTATTACAGTAGCTTTGGTTTTTTCTGTGTGCTCTATGCATAAAGGTACTTTCCCTCTCTCTCTCCTCAACTTCATTGTCTCATAAATTCTCGAGATTGGCGTCAAGAGAAGGGGACCTCTGTTCTTTCTTTTCATTACTTAATTCTCTACTGGGGTTTTCTGTGTTTTTTTTTTTCACTTCAAAAAAACAACTCTTCCTACTTTGTGATATATATCTGAGAGCAAGAACAAAAAAAAAGGGCATTTAGAAATAGTGGAGGAGAAGGGGTTTTTTGTTTATTAAAAAAAAAGCAATCTTGATGAGTTTGAGAGGAGGCTCTCTTGGAGTAGAGAGCCTACCTGTTGATTCAAGAACCAGTACCATCATTTCTTGTTGATAAAAAGAATCAGGAAAAAAAGAAAGCTAAAGGGTTTTTTTGTTTTTCTTGTTGTTTGTGTAATTGATTTTGTGATTGGGGTTTTTGTAGTAACAAGGAGATGGATAGTAGCAAGTATGTGAGGTATACACCAGAACAAGTGGAGGCTTTGGAGAGGGTTTATGCAGAATGTCCAAAGCCAACTTCTTTGAAGAGGCATCAGCTCATTAGGGAGTGTTCCATTCTTTCTAATATTGACCCTAAACAGATCAAAGTCTGGTTTCAGAACAGAAGGTATAAATCATCATTTTATTATAGAAGTAGTGAGTTTTGTATGCATCTATTTGAAGCTATTTTCAAGAATCTGTTTTTGTTTATTTTTGGTAGAGAGATTGCTAGGAAGTTTGAAAATTTTCCTTTTGCCCTAAATGGGATAGTGTTTTCTTGAAGAAAAAAGTGTTCTTTTTTTCAAATATGTCTGAATGTGAGTTAAACCTTTTCCTTTTCAAGCTTTTCCCCCCCTTTTTGAAATTGGGGTCAGATGATAAAAGGGACTTTTGAATGAATTCTGTCTGTTTGTTCATTTTTTCTCTCTTGTCTTTATGGAAGATAAAGTGTGGAACTGCTGACTCTGAATCACAAGGGGAGCTTTTGCCATTGCATATTACTTTGTTAAAGGGCCTTGTTTTTCACTTTTTGTCAATTTCAGTAAGTCTAGGACTGAATAATTTTGTGCATTTTTGTTTTTGACTATCTGCATCTTTGATATCTATTATATTTATAGAGTGCTAAGTAATTTAGTGCATTTGGTTTGTTTGTCACCATCTGCTTCTGTAACTTCAAATGTTAAACTAATTTAATGAGAAGAAAGATGTGGACAGGTTTGATTCCTTCCTGAAAATGGTGTTCCTTTTCTTGGCCTTCCATATATATGCTTCTACCTTTAATGAAGTAACAATAATTAACTTGATGAAAGAAACATTGATTTTCTCCTCCTGATCAAGTTGCTTTCTTTTGGTCTTACCGTCTTTTTTGGGGTAACTCTTGTGGAATCATTTGCTTTTTCAAAGCTGGTGTCAGTCAATGAGCACCTTCTCAGTGGTGAACCTTTATAATGTACTCACAAATTTTTAGGTTTTGGGAAGCCATGACCTCTATTTTGTTCCGAATATTAGATTACCAAGTTTCTGGAATCTGCTTAGGTGTAAAGGGAAGTAAAGACTGGATCTTGAACATACATTTTTAGGTTAGCCCTCCACTAATATACATTGCCTTAATCAGTACATAAAGGCAGCAGTTTGTAATTCTTAGTGTTATTGAAGTTGAAACTAAAATTAGTTCCAACGAATTCCCGTTCAGATTTGCTTGTTTCTTTCAAGTGAAATGAAAAATAATAAATTGCTAGCTTCTGCCTGATATATATGCATTTGCTAATTATAATATGTTTAGCAATTTCTTGTCCCAACTTACAATAGGTAAATATGCACACTCTATTTAATTTTGTTGCTATGAAGCTAAGGGGATCCTTCTTCTTTTGGCTTCATTCCTCTTTGATACAATTAGAAGCGTAAGTTTGTAACATCAGGCACAATTTCCCCTTTTATTTTTGAATTACTAGTTAAAGACGGAAAATCTCGTCTGATTTGATAGGCTTATTTTCCTAAAAATCTTTTCAGGATCGACTTCATATCTTCAATATCTGAGAAATTGTTTTTAGTACTGGTTGAGATGGCTCATGATGTGAAAGATGCTTTAATGTGATTGACCATTTGTATAAAGCAAATAATTTGTAGATATCCTATAAGAATAACTGGTCCTGAAAATACACTTGGTTGCTAGAGTAGGGTCTTGATTTTATCGTTACCAAATCTTTCTAACTTGTCTTCACTCAGAGAGTGGTAGATATGTGTATGCAGCTATGTTTTCCTCAGTAAATACTTTTCAGTATTTCTTTTGGCAAAATGTCATATTCTATTCACCATTCTCATATGGCAATACTCTGTTTAAGGCATGCTTCATTAGGAGAACATGTATAGCTCAGAAGGGTAAATAGCCTAAATCGGTATTTCCTTTACCTTCTGTAGATGCCGTGAGAAACAGAGAAAGGAGGCATCTCATCTCCAGACTGTTAACAGGAAGCTGACTGCTATGAACAAACTGTTGATGGAAGAAAATGACCGATTGCAGAAGCACGTTTCACATCTTGTGTATGATAATGGCTTCATGCGACAACAGTTGCATACTGTGAGTTCTCTACATGCTTTACAACCTTAGCATTTGGTGGAGATACCAGTGCTATGAGAAAATTGGTTCTCACAGGGATTGATAATTTTTTTTTAAAATCAACAAAATTTGATCTATAGGGGTTTCTGTCACCACACTTCCAATTATTATGTATAAATCTGCTATCTTTTGTTGAAATTGGAACTTTAACTTACAAAGTTGACCTGCTAAAACTTGTACAAGCTGCATTCAATTAAGTCCCTTAATCCTTTCATAGATTGTGTACTACAGTAGATGCCCTATATTGCATGCTTCTTTTTTGTGTAATGAAACTCAAGATGCATTGTAGCAGGTAAACAGTACGACCACGGATACCTGCTGTGAGTCTGTGGTCGTGAGTGGTCAGCAGCAGCAACAAAACCCAATGCCTCAGCATCATCCGCAAAGGGATGCTAACAGCCCAGCTGGGTAATCAGACTTCATCTTTTTATCCATCTGAATTATTATTATTTATGGTTGTGAACAACTAATTTATTTCTTTTTTTCATATCTTCTTTTTGAAGTCTTTTAGCAATAGCTGAAGAGACCCTGACAGAGTTCCTTGGTAAAGCTACGGGAACTGCTGTCGACTGGGTGCAGATGATTGGGATGAAGGTAAGTCTTCTCTTTGATTGTCTAGTTCAAGCCTTTGTATCATTGATTCATTTCATGTGTGTTAATCCCCCTCCCCCTCCCTTTCCGTTATCTGATTTAGCCTGGTCCGGAATCTATTGGCATCGTCGCTGTTTCCCGCAACTGTAATGGTGTTGCAGCACGAGCTTGCGGCCTTGTGAGTCTAGAGCCCATGAAGGTACTTCCTGTTACTCCCTTACTCTTTGATATTAATTTACAGAAAATTGATAGTCTTCCTTGGCGTGTCTTGCGTTAGCCATGTCTTTGAGTTGTAGAAAGTGTTGTTTCAGGTTGCTGAGATCCTTAAAGATCGTCCTTCTTGGTATCGCGATTGCCGTTGCCTTGATATACTGAATGTTATACCAACAGGAAATGGAGGGACTATAGAGCTTATATACCTGCAGGTTTGTGGTGTTTCTGTGCTTAAGTTTGCTTACTTGAGGCAAAGTGAATCTGAGAATTAAGTTGATTCAGCACTCAAGCATTGGTTTATTGCTATGTTACTTCACTAGACTTATGCACCAACTACATTGGCACCGGCTCGTGATTTTTGGACATTGAGATACACTACAAGTTTAGAAGATGGAAGTCTTGTGGTATGTATTAGGCATAATCCAAAAACTTGTATTAGAATTTAGATCTTCCCCAATCCAAGTACTTGTCTCCGCATTAAGCAATGTATGTAACAAGTATTTGTTTGCATTCATGTTTCTGGGCTTTAATTTGCAGATATGTGAAAGATCTTTGACGTCTAACACTGGAGGCCCTGTCGGGCCTCCTGCAACTAGTTCTGTTAGGGCTAAAATGCTTCCAAGTGGTTTCCTCATACGTCCTTGTGAGGGCGGGGGCTCAATCATCCACATTGTAGACCATATTGATCTCGACGTGAGTAAATTTAATTGGTCAAATATTGAGCATTATTTTTACCTTGATTTCTTCTTTCTGAACAAACATTTGGGTGCACAGGCTTGCAGTGTTCCCGAAGTCCTCAGACCACTTTATGAATCGTCCAAGATCCTTGCTCAGAAATTGACAATGGCTGTAAGAAATTTGTTATGTTACTGTCTCGACAACTGGATATTTTTTGAAGTCATCTTACTTTAAGATATCCATGCAGGCCTTCCGATACATAAGGCAGATAGCTCAAGAAACCAGTGGAGAAATTCAATATGCTGGAGGTCGGCAACCTGCTGTTTTGAGGGCATTTAGTCAGAGATTATGCAGGTAAAAACTCAGATGGTTGTTAGAGATAAATGTACTACGTTGTGCTAACAGTCTGAATCAAGCTTTTGAGCACTCATGATTGAAATAGGCAGCAAATCTATATGAATATATCAACTAGGCAACCATTCTCAGTAGTGATGTTCAGATAAAAAAATAGTTGAGCACTCATTATTAAAGATACTAGACCTTCCACTATCAGACAACCAAATGCTTTTGGTTTTAATTTTCTTATATTAGTTCTTGCGTACAAATCTAGCGACTAGTTTGCTGGCTGGAATTTTTCATTCTCAATATTTACTACAGGGGATTCAATAATGCGGTTAGTGGATTTATTGATGATGGTTGGACAATTATGGGTAGTGATGGTGTTGATGATGTAACAATTGCTGTAAACTCATCACCAAGTAAATTCCTTGATGCACAATACAACACCTTGTCAATTCTCCCTACTTTTGGAGGAGTACTGTGTGCACGGGCATCAATGCTTCTTCAGGTATGTTTAAGTTCAAATACTTATAGGACATATTGCTGTAATAGTATCACATAATTCTAAGTGCTTGATGTGGTGTTATTCTTTTTTGCACTTCCCTTTTGTAGGATGTTTGCCCTGCTTTGCTTGTCCGTTTCCTTAGGGAGCACCGTTCGGAGTGGGCTGACTATGGAGTTGATGCTTACTCTTCTGCATCTCTTAAAGCCAGTCCTTATGCTGTCCCTTGTGCCAGACCTGGTGTCTTCCCCAGTAGCCAGGTCATTTTACCGCTTGCTCAGACTGTGGAACATGAGGAGGTAAGTAGGTCATATGCTATATTTTGTGATTGTGACTGTTGCAGACGTTGTCTATGGTCTCTGACTGATCATATAACCGCGGTTTAATCTGAATTTACTATGTACCTAGTTTCTTGAGGTTGTTCGGCTAGAGGGTCATGCTTTCTCTCCAGAGGACATAGCTTTATCGCGGGATATGTATTTGTTACAGGTTGATAGCTCTCCCTTGGTTGAGATTCACTTTGTTCTTTCTGAGGGTTTTAAGTTCTAATGCTCTTGCTATAACAATGCAGCTATGCAGTGGAGTTGAAGAGAATGCCACAGGTGCCTGTGCGCAGCTTGTTTTTGCACATATTGATGAATCTTTTGGTGATGATGCTCCATTGCTTCCATCTGGTTTCTCTGTCATTCCACTGGAGCCTAAATCAGTTAAGTGATGTCTATTTTGTATCCTACAACTTCAACGTGTTATGAATTTCTTTAAGCTTTTTAGACACAAACTTTTTCTGCCTTTCATTTTTTTGAGAATTGTAGATTATTTATGGTGCTTTGAAAAGTTTATTAGCATCTGAAGGTGCAATTTGGTGTTTGAGAAGTCACCTGGCATCCGAAAACTGTCATGGATATGTGGATTAGTTTCTTACCTTATTCTTACAGTTTAGTACTGCTACTCCTTGTGATGCAGGATTCTCCTAGTGCTGCTCGGACTTTAGATTTAGCTTCAACTCTTGAAGCTAGAACTGGTGGGACACGGCCAGCTGGTGAAGTTGAAGGAAGCAGTTACAACCATCGTTCAGTCTTGACAATTGCATTCCAGTTTGCCTTTGAGAATCACTATCGAGAAAATGTAGCTGCTATGGCTCGCCAATATGTACGAAGCATTGTAGGCTCTGTTCAGAGAGTTGCTATGGCTATTGCACCCTCTCGACTCTGCTCTCAGTTGACACCTAAATCCTTCCCTGGTTCACCAGAAGCTGTCACTTTGGCGAGATGGATTTGCAGGAGCTATAAGTAAGGGTTCTAACTTCTAAGGTCTTTGCAGTAATTCATAGTTATCTGAGTTTTGCACCACCAATTAGCAATTCCTGATTTATGCAGATAAATGTTGTTGTGTGAAGCATAGTATAAATGAAAGGTTCTCAATTCACATCCAAAACTGAGGCCACTCTGATTCATTTGCACCCTTGCATTAACCAATGCCGAACGACTCATCCCTTAACTTGCACCCTGATGTACTCGTGGAACACTTTTAACATTTTTCCCAGTTTCTCTTCCTGGTTTTACTGATTCAATGTATTTCAGGAATCATACTGGTGGAGAATTGCTACAGATGGATTCTCAAGCTGCCGGTGATGCTGTTCTGAAGCAACTATGGCATCATACTGATTCAATAATGTGCTGCTCCGTCAAAATGAATGTCAGTAACATCAGCACATGTTGTTTCGACGCTATGCTTTTCTGATAAGAAAGGTTTCTCCACGATTCCTTTTCAAGGGAAATCTGATGATAGCTAAATGGTTTATCTACTTAATGCAGGATTCTGCATTTTTTTCATTTGCAAACCAAGCAGGACTTGACATGCTTGAAACCACTCTAATAGCTCTTCAGGATATAATGCTTGATAAGATCCTAGATGAAGCTGGTCGAAAGGTCCTCCTTTCAGAGTTCCCCAAGATTATGCAGCAGGTTGGATTACCATCTTACTATGTGAATGTTCTAGAATTCTACATTTAATCAAGTCGGATCATCACACGGAGGTTTATGAACACTTGGAAATATGTTATTCAATACTTAAATGAGTTCTAAACATATGCTGCAATGCGTACCTAACCACTCATGTTTCACAAGACTAGGTTTTATTGATTATTAGCAAACAATTTGGTGATTTCTGATACCCTTTGTGCTTGTAGGGCTTTGCTTATCTGCCAGCAGGGCTATGTGTATCGAGCATGGGGAGGCCAGTGTCGTACGAGCAAGCTGTTGCATGGAAGGTCCTTAATGATGACAACTCCAATCACTGCCTAGCTTTCATGTTCACAAACTGGTCTTTTATTTAAGTTCAAAACATATGATCTGCGTAAGGCAGGCTGTGTGGCATTAGCTATCGACTCGTTACTAGCCATTTTGTACTAAACAATGTCTTCTCCCAGTGGCGGAGAGGGGATTCCAGCTCTCGACATAAAGCAAAGCAACCTTTAAACCCCCCGTCAGTCGCCACCTCTGTTTTTAAAGTTTCCCAATGTCAAGAGGATTCAAAAGCATGTATATAATGTATGATTACTTTGTTCTTTTTATGTTATTTGCACAGTATAATTTTTCGACAAAGGGAATTCAGTTGAACCCTTATTTGGTTTTCTTGGATGTATTTGGATAGTTGGTTGGACTGCCAACCATGAATGATTATGTTTTGCCTAAATATGGGGTCCAACTAATACTAATTGGGCTATACTTTTTGTTGGTTGTTAAGTTTCTGCTGTTTTTCATTGGTTTGTTGGAGGCAACATTATTACAAACATCAAGTACCTTTTGTAAAAGTTGTTTCATCAAAATGTCAAACTTAAGTTGGAAAATTGTTGAATTTTAGTAACAATGAAAAGTGTTATTTGGTCAACTTGTTTGTGTTTGATGTGATTTTCTTAACAGACTTGGGAAGAAAATTGGGAAATGTCTACAAGATGCTAGTGTCTTTGTTTTTTCTTTTGAAAAATTATTGCAAGTGGATTCATTTGAGTCTTATCATGCAGAAAGCTGGAATATATGTATTTTTTTCCTTTTAAGTGAGGGTTCCTTGACAAAATGAGATCAATAGTATCTTTAACTACATGAGTAGGTTTAAAATGATGTCTTAATTATACACTTAATGGATTTAGTTTTTCAATTATTTAAGAACTTATCAACTTTGTCTCTTAACTATAAACTTATCAATTTTAGTCCTTTAAGTATTTAAAAATTTATTCAGTTTAGTCTTCGTCTATTTTCTATTTTTAAATACAAATAGCTTAGATTTATATTAATAGAAAGGAACTATTTATGTCATTTGTAAAGTGATATAATAGTTATTTATAAACTTGTTTCGAGTATTTATATATATATATAAATGAAATCTTTGAAAATAACACATGGTAATTCTGTAGGATCATATTCTTTTCTTCACACACAAATAAAATTATGACTAATTTTTTTAAGGAAAAAATACGCGGATAAACAAACTTATACTATTTAATTACTCACTATTGCTATAGTTTGCTATAATTACCACTTGCGACTAACATTATACATTAATTACGTGGGCTGACTTCGAGTTTGTATAATTAGTCATGTTTGTATATGTATAATTCGATAGGATATACAAATAAATATGTATAATATATAGTTTTTAGCCTATATACATATACAATTCATCTCTCTCGCTCGCCTCTCTCCTCCCTCTCTCAATCTCGCTCGCCTCTCTCCTCCCTCTCCCAATCTCTCTTGCCATTTATACAAATGTATATGTATAATATACAGTTATTTACAATTATATACATATACAATTCACATCTCTCCCACTCTATGCCCTCTCTCGCTCGCTTCTCTTGATCTCCCTCGCCTATGTCCTCCCTCTCCCAATCTCTCTTGCCATATATACAATTACATATCTATAATATACAATTATCTAACCAATATACATATACAATTCACCTTTCTCCCACTCTTTTCCCCCTCTCTCTCCCAGTCTCGCTCACCTCTTTTCTCCAAATAACATGTAGCTTCCAATTATAGTTATCAAACTATAGCTATAGAAAGTAATTAATTATTTTTAAGTTGTTATATATGAAAGTTTCTCAATTTTTTTTTATTATAATCAACATTTCAAATTACTCAGATGGTCCTCGATTCATCATTTTTGAAAAAAAAAAAATCTTAAAAATTGAGAAGGCTAGCCATGTCAAAAATACTTTTGGAATATTAACTATTCGAATAGACGATAATGGAAGTTGAATCGGTAACACTATACCTCTTTGAGAATACTAATAAAATCGATCCTCACATTATTTAGCCTTCAACCAAATACAACTTGCTAATTGAAATCAATATTCAACAATACTCCTTTGCTAAAATAGAAATTCAGACAAAAAAATATTTTTTGAACACAAGTTACTATTTTAGGAGTTTTTTTTTTCCCTTTTTGAAAATTCAGACAAAATATTTTTTGAAATAAGCAAATTTTTTAGGTCTTTTTGGGTAATAAGTGTAGTTTTGCAAACTAGAGAGGCTAGACTTGTAAATTATCGAAGAAGCAGAATAAAATCATACCCCATGGTTTATGCAACATAGTTTAACCCCACTGAGAAAAAAATGGAGGAAACAGAGAAAGAATCCATCAAATCTGCATCCGAAGAGATTTCCAGTGAATTCAAAACCCTAATCAACGCTAAGGATTTGGATTCTTTGAAGCAATTGCAAAACCTCATGTAATTCTCTTTTTTCTTTTCTCTTGGAACTCATTTGTTGACGGAAACTTTCCTGAGTAATTTCTACTTTAATACTGTTCCCTAGTATGCATTGAATTAAAGGGTCAATTGGGTTTCTTGAATGCTATTTTGTGGAATGTTTGATGTATTTGAAGTTGTATTAACTTTTCATTCTGTTCAGTTCTTAGGGATTGCCTCATCAGGCCCAAGATTGTTTTTTCCTTGATTTAGATAGAGTGATTGGCTTAATATGGTAATTTAGGATACTATATGAGTTGGGTAGTTCCGAAAAAATGTCTGATTGATAAACCAGCCTTCGATCACATAGAAGAGTTCTAGGTGTTGTTGGGAAGGAACTCTAAAATGGCTTTCTTTTTACTTGATTTTAAATTATGGGGTTCCTTTATTTTTGCTGAGTCAAACCAGTTTGGATAATTAAGATAAGAAGTGTTCAGTTTAAGATGGAAATGAGAGGATATGTTGTATGTGATTGACTGATGGATTTGTGTGTCCTCTTTTTTGGAAACCAGAACGTGAATGCATGTATGAGCTCTAATATTAGTTTCATAACTTAGTTGATGTTAGGATTAAATGATGACATTTACTTTTTAGAATTTACTGACTCGCAGAGCCTCGCCTGATAGCCAATATTTTTTGCTTATGTTTAGCTCTCTTTTGTTTTGTTTAGAGCTAAGTTGGTAGGACTCGGGCGCGGATGTAGAGGTTGGATCCTTCATGATCTAATTTTTGAGATTCGGGGATATGGATATGGGTGCAAGGATTCGCCTAAAACTAATTAAAATATCTAACGATAGAGCTATAATACCTAAATTATGAGATACTATATGGAGAACTTGAGGAGAATCCAGGAGATTAAAGGAAAATGAGTGACATAGAAATTCCTATATAAAAAGGTATTCCATTTCTTGAATTTCACCTTAGTTTTTGTATTGGTTAAAGAAACCATTAGAACTGTTTCCTCATCGATTTTGGTCAAAGTACCCAAAATCGGTTGACCAAATCGGACACGGATCCCACACCCATGTCGTGTCGACAGGGGTGAGGCACCAAAAGTGAAGAGTTTGAGCAATTTAGGTTTAGAGTATGCTGTAATGGAGCTTTCCTTTTTTATCTTTTCATCTTCTTGATGCCAGCAATACAACATCTTACTTCTACCAACAAAATCATGTTTGGGTTTCCAAATTCCTTTGGCACTACATCAGTGAATGTGTAGTGGGTGCGGTAGCATTTCCAAAAGTCAAAGTCTCCTTTGTTGCAAAAAAATAACTTATAATAGTTGTTGAGTCTAGTTGTAAATCAATTGTTTTATATGTAAGCAATTAGACCCGGGTATGGCCAATTCTCTCTCCTTCTATGATTAGCCAAGCTGTTAAAATTAGGATTTGGGAGCTGTATAGTGAATTAATGATACCAATCTTTGAATGCACTTAAGAGTTTAGATTGTCTATTGTATCTGATCTAGGTTAAAGATCATCTGGTCCTTATTTTTACATGCCAAAGCTCTTCGTGCATCAAGAGTTTGGATTATGAAAGTGTCTCTTTGAGATATGTTGGCTAACAATTGCCAAGTCTCGGAACATTCGGTACGCATTGTGAGACTACTTTGGGTTTTGTATATTGAACTTGTAAAATTCCCTCTTTGAGTATGTAAAATTTGTTGCAATTACCCCCAAGGCCTAGCTCGAGTGGCAAAAGGTGGAGGATATGTGGCTTAGGTCGCAGGTTCAAGCCCCGCACCACGCAAAGTGAAGCTTGGTATTTAAGTGGAGAAGGGTAGAGGACAGACCCATTATCCACCGAGTTTAGAAGGCTGTGATTGGTCCAAAGGGTGGGTCACATACGGATTTCTTGGTTATCCAAAAAAAAGAATTGTTCCGATCTATCCATTACAACAACATAAATCATCAAAAAGCTCATATATATCATATGATTGGGGTCTAAACCCCTTAGATCAGAAAGAAAGTTCCATACAGCAGTATCAGAATTTAGCAACCTTGTGATTAAGAATGAGAAA
Organism: Solanum lycopersicum; assembly: GCF_036512215.1. NCBI lineage: Eukaryota > Viridiplantae > Streptophyta > Magnoliopsida > Solanales > Solanaceae > Solanum > Solanum lycopersicum. The sequence goes on along the minus strand of NC_090801.1, from coordinate 55,862,906 downwards.
ATATATGGGAACCAAAAGATCACCTGCTTAGTGATCTCTTCTAGTGTTCTCATTTGATTGGAGAAATTTCTTTAAGAAATTTCCCTTAAGAAGCTTTATTTCAGTCACTTATCAGGGGAAAAAGAAGAAGAAAAAACGATTCGAGAGAATTTTTGTTAGTGTAAAGTTCACATAAGGAACTCCTAAAAAAGTTGCTTCCTGGAAGATCATAAAGTACCTAATGTCTTGTTTAGGGCTCTGACTTTTGGTTGAGTTTCGGTTGTTTCTCTATGAAGTCACCCATATGCTACATTCAGAACTTGCTCAAAGCGTTTGAAATCATGATTTTTCATCTGAGCACTAATACTGTTATGATTAGAATGTGGTCATAAATATCAGCCCCTTCCTGAACTCTTCGATGCTTCCGCCTCCTTCAAACTTAGCTTTTTCCACCCTTGTGATTGCTTTTTGTCATAATTCTTGGAAGTGTTTTTTTACCATGTGATATATAGGTTCGTTCAGTCATTTTTGTTCATTGTCTTATTGTCATTCTTGGTGCCTTTTTTCATGATTAACTTATGTCTTGTATGCTCAAACTGCAGATTGGGACGGTTGCAGGACAGCAATGCAGTCCTTTCTCACTTCAATGAGTACTCAGAACATTGTTACGCAGAGGTCTCGGCAGATTTCTCTAGAAATACACGTCTCTTAAAATCTATGAAGTCAGACCTTGATTACATATTTCTGAAGTTGAGGTATGATATTTCTTTTCTTCCCTTGTGTTATTCTTTTCTTTCTGAATTTCAATATCAGTTTTCAATATTGTAATGTTACATAGAGATACCCGGGCATTCTTAGACTACTGGCTCTACTCCCAAAATCGGGCAACCTCTTTGTTTAGTGGTTAATCATTTTCTATTACTTCTAAATGTTTGTTTTCCGTTTTCAGGAACATGAAGGCAAAAATCATATCAACGTACCCAGATGCTCTTCCAGACAATACAACTATTCAGGCACTTGATCAAAGGCCTGATCTTGAAATGCCACAATAAGTAAGTTTGGTAATGTAAATGGTGGGGAAATGTTTGGCTTCTTCTATTTCTTCCTTTGCAAGTATGGAAAAGCTGGTTTAGGGTGGATAGTCTCAACTGTTTTTATCTGATAGTTCTGCAGCTGTATACTTCAAGTCGCGTTATGATAAGTTGTGGTCTCTCCTGAACAGTAGTTGTGCTTCGATTTGTGCTTTGCATATACCTTTTCGGGGGCAAGGCATGGATCTGTTTATCGTAAGGATTCTGAGTTTTCGATTAAAACTTTGATTGATGATGACATGAAAGAGAAGATATTTCGTTCTCGGAATGAAAATGTATGCCTTGTTATTATGCTTATGACGTTTTTCTTATGCTTATGACAATTTTAAATACTTGGCAAGAAGATCAACAGGAACCATTAGATTAGGCGATAGATTTTGTTAGTAATCACAAAATTGCTAATTTATTAACTTTACATATTTATAATCTATAGTTGTAAAATTAATTTTGATTACCATTATTTTCTATTGTGGAATTTACAAATGACAAGACACTGAGGTGATGGAGTGACATTATGACTTTGACAATAAGATCTTATTATAGGAAAGTATAAAATTTCGAGACGTATATTGACGTGTATATCAAAACATGTAATATAAATAGCAATCTTTCTTTCTATTTTTATTTGTCATTGATCTTTATTTTCTTTAGTAGTGTGTATATAATCGTATATTGTTACTAATTTTACATATAATAGTAAAATGAATTTTTTTTAAAAATAAAATTTTAAATATAGAATTTACAAAATGACAATTATATAACGAGCGACATATCATAAATTAATGACAAAAGTTTGGCGTTTCTTTTATTTATATTTCCTAAATAATTTCCACACAATTATTTTTTATATATATATATAATATAATGTAAGTTTTGTTGAGATGGTTTGAAAGAATTTCTGGACTATCTCTAGATCCGCCCTGAATTAATACATCTATATATTTTATTCTTTTCCCGCAATTATTTTGTTGTGAGTTCTAGTAAGAGAACTAACATCAATTTTTAGAAAATATAATCATAATTTATAAACTTATGCTAATGCAATTGCATACTGAATTTGTGATTCTTTTTAGTTGTTATTTACTATATTTTTTGGATGTGAGAAATTAAAGTAGATATTTTTATTACAAAATTAATCGGAAAAAGGATCAAAAATACTTCTAACTTATTGAAAATGGTTATAAAATATCTTTCTTTCATCTTTGTCTAAAAATGTCCCCCTTTCACCTTTTAATCTAAAACTACTCTTAACATCAATTTAATTAAATTGAATTCTTTACTAATTAGTTAATTCTTTTATTTATTCTATAAAGTATATTTTAAATTTAGATTCTTGATATTAACTCATCCCAAAATATTTAAAATATTTAAGTCGAAGAAATAAAATAAAATATCTATTGTGTAAAACTAAAAAAAATAAAATCTCAAATTTCTTATTCTTATTAAAATAAAAAAATGGAAAATCTTAAAATTTATGTTCTTTCATTTTTTACATAATAAATTCTTTATTATAATAACAATTAGAGTGACAATGTTTGTGATATTATAATTGCTATTACTGTATAGTTTTTAGATTTGAAACGTAATACTGTATAATATTTCCACGCTAATCCAAAGCAGAAAAAGAAAATAAGAGAAAATATAGTTTGGGACACCAAATTAAATTACTTTATAATTGATGCCACAAGAATGTGTTTTTCTAAATGGTGTCGAAAGTTTTATTATTTAAACTAGTTTTGTTATTTAACAATATCAAAATAAGAGAGGTGAACGGTAATATCTAAAATCACAAGAAATATTAGGAGTCGATTTCCTAAATGGTCACCCAAGTTAAGAGAATTATTTTAAAATATTATTTATGTTTCATTCAGGATCAAAGTATCACTCAACTATCACTATTTTTCTCAAAATATACTTAACACTTTAAAATCATTACTCTCTCCTAGTTGGCAGTAGACTAATATAATTCATTCAACCTAATTAACTAAAATAATAATCATATTATTTTTACTTTATTTTTAACCTACTAAGAATAAATTTTCATACTTGAAATCTTTAATCAAAATCAAACTTTTTATTTTTTATGTTATGAAAAATACATTTTAAAAAATGTACTATAATTTCATTATTTTTGAATACGTTTTTTTATGTTATGAAGAATACATTTTAAAAATGTACTTTAATTTTATTATTTTTAAATACTTCTAAACACATACATTCAAAAAAATATTGGTATACAAATCACTCATTAAAGCTAATTACATCAATTAATCATAAGTTATTTAACAAATCAATAACATCAAAGGTCAATTAACTATTACAATAATATTAATTGTATATTATGCAATTTATGCTTCCGATATTATTTTTTTTGAAAAAAAAAATGAATAACATTATATTTTTTATCCATTAGAAATACTAAATACCTCAAACCTCAAAAGTCTCCTTAAATTCTAGTTGATATGCCTTGTCATTAAATAAAATTTAAAAAAATAATAGACCTATTTAATTCATCAAACTTATGTCTCTACAAAATAAATATATAAATTACATGAGAATTTATGAAGATTATAAGAAAAGTAATTTAGAAAGTCTAGTAACTTTATATATTATCACCAAACAAAATTCAATGAGAAAATCTCTGTGTGCACTTATTACCTGATAATTTTAAAATTCCTAACTAAATTATTTAAAAAATTTAAATAATTTTTTAAATAAAAGTATTTAGATAAATTTGTAAGGTTGACAAAAAAATTGGTAAGAAAAAGAAAATTATAATTTAACTTTTTTTGATTTTATTGTTATTTTTATTCTTTTATTCTATATTATATTATAACTTTTCATACAATTAAAAATCAATAAATGAACTAATAATTAATTGAATTTACTAATTTAATTCGACAGTATACATATTATATGAGATTAATATACTAATAAATAAATATCAAAATTTTATTTTCTATAAGTATCATTCACTTACTATTTTCTTTTAAAAAAAGATATTGTAAGTATATATGGATTTAACAGCACCCAAATAATTATTTTTTAATAATTAATCGATCTTTAATATTATTGATTTATTATACAATTTATGATTAATTAAAGTAATTAGCGTTCATAAGTGATTTGAATATCAATATTTTTTGAATCTATGTATTTAAAATTGATGAGATTATAGTACGTTTTGCGTAACATAAAAAAATAAAAAGTTTAATTATGATAAAAGATTTTAAGTATGAAAATTTATTCTTAATAAGTTAATTAAAAAAATTAAAAATAATATGATCATTTTTAGTTAAATGAGTTTAATGAATATAATTGGTCTATTATTAAAAAAAGACTTTAATGACATGTCATGCTAACTAGGAGAGAATAATGCTTTTGAGTTGTCAAGTAAATTTGGAGGAAAATAGTGATAGTTGGCTGAGATTTTAGTCCTAAATAAAACATAAATGATATTATAAGGCAATTCCCTTAACTTGGGTGACCATTTGGAAAATTGACTCAAATATTAAAATTATAAAGCTAAATGAGAAAGATTATTCTGTAATTATTTCATCGATTATTCAAGTTTCTGATTCATTATTATATTTATTTATTAAAAAGTAAATCAAGGAAAATACTAAATATTGATATAATTAAATTTTAATATGAAAATTTAATCTAATTTTTAAAATCACTTCAAATAAATTTAAAAAATGATTCCACAAAGTAAAACATAAAAAATATTCTACAAGACATAAAATAAAATAAAGATTTTACTGTGTAAAAATTAAGAATAAGAATTTTAAAAATATTATTGTGTTATTTTAATAATGAGAAGGGGAAAAATACAAATATATCCTCAAACTATCTATCATAAATGATATGCAAATATACTCTTTCATATTTTTGGGACACTGGTGCTTCTATCGTCCGAAAACTAGGACATATATGTCTTTCAATCTAACGGAAGATTAAGTAAAGACACATGGAGCAATCTTACCCGTCGATCCAATATTTAATAAGTATCGAATCAGCGAATAAGATTATGATATCTGTATGTCCGTTGGTGCAAGCAATATATATATTCCACTTTTTGGACAGTAGATGCATCAATGTCCTAAAAGTATGATGGATGATATCTGCATACCATTTACGATAGTTCAAGAATATATTTATCCTTTTTCGCTAGTTCAAGAATATATTTATCCTTTAATTTGTCTAAAGAATAGGAGACTCCTTTTTGTCCATATTAATTAGCCCTCAAACGTTGCTGGGGAGATTAGAGAGGAGAGTTGCCATGAGTTGATAAGGATCGAGATGGCCTTGTCCTTCTTGTTTTCATCTAACGTAATACCTATGGAGTAGAGTTTGTCCTTGATCTCATTAGTAGTCTTTGAATCTACAATTTAAAGACTGCCGCGTGTCGCGCGCCTGAGGCCTCAAATTGGCCGTTTCGATTTTTAGTATAAATAGGGTTTTATTTTAGTTTTATTATCATTCTTTTTCTAATTTCGAACGGAAACACTGGGAGAACGAAACTTTGAAGTTTCTAGGGTTCATTTGCTATCTTTTTTCTTTTCAATCATATTGTGATGATTCAAAAACATTGTAAAATTGATTATCCAATTATGAGTAGATAAATATCCTAGTTATAATGAATTATCATATGAATTTCTCTTATGTTTTTGCTTTTGGTATTTCATGCTTGATCACCATAGAAATAAATATATTGTTCGAATTGAACTCGAGAAAGAAATAAGAGGATAGAATGTGGAGCATAAGGAGCCTGTTTAACTCTAAATATCTAGGGTTGATTCGTTTCTAGGAAAGGGATATACTTAAAACCTTGCTTGGGTCACCATACAGGAAGATATCTTAATGCTCAATTTTTAATCATTCTATCCCCGCTCAATGATGTAGTTATGGTATTAACTATTGTAGGCGATTAGAGGTTAGGAGACCATGATCATACATCTAACCTTATTAACATATATTGATTACATGATTTCTGGTAAAAGCTGAAGCCCTGGATCTTACCCAAATCATTGTTTGAAACTTAAGAAATTGAATTGTAATAGTTATAAGTTAGTTTAAGTAGAATTAGCTAATTAAAAATCTTCACAAAATCTGAAAATTTCACTTGTGTTGAATTACAAGTTGGAGAAATTGATAAATTCTAGTCATAAGTCTTGTGGGTACAAGTTAGCTGAGGCTCGATGCTTGTTGAAGCAAGTCAATCTCAGCCTTTACGTCGTCTTTGAAGGCGTTGTTCGAGAGTTCGTTGAAGACAAGCTTAGGAGTGCGGTTCCATTCTGATAAGCTCAAGCATAAATCTCTTTTACAATGTCTCTATCTAACCATAATTCTCTATGTTATGCACACCAACCTATCTATGAAGAATTATTAAACTGACATATATCCTGGTTGACTCCTAGGGTAAGTAAATTAGACATGAAGAAAACTTCCTTGAGGATGTCTTATCTAGTAATTATCAATTCTTGCTTTCTACAGTCGGAAAAATGAGGCTCGATCAACCTAGCTAATATAATAATCGCTTTCATTCAATTTATATCTAATGAATTGAACCCCACATAGGATTAAAACCAACATCTAGATTTGGATCTATGAGAAAAAAATACTAAATGTATGAGATTGAGTCCGAGTCTAAAATTATATAGCACCAACACCAGACTCATATGTGATTGGCACAATTGAGGGCCACAGTCTCAAGCTAAACTCATAGGTGAATTGGACAATAAACTATCTAGCAGAACAAAAGTTAATACAAATTCACCCGTCTTAGATTTTTATCATAAGATGCACCTCAAAGCTCTCACCAGGTGCATAATACGTAATTAATATAATCTAATCCAGACGAGATGAAGAGTACATACGAGAGACTATATGATTTTATTAACAACCACTGAACCGTCATAGGTATAAAATGAGCTAAAATAGACTTAACAAGATTGTCTTATCATAAAATGGGGAATACCCTATTTCTCTGTATTAATTATCTTTCTGTCTACAACTGATATATCTTGAAACTATTTAAATTCAAAAGTACCTGCAAAATTAATAGCTAGGTTAGTGGAATAATTCACAAGAATATTTTCCTTTCTTAGAGGTGTGTTGTATTCTTGTTGTTAACAAAACCCTCATTCTGTTAATAGAATTGACTTCCAAAGTAACACTCAAAAGAGCAATTCAATCTCCTTTCAACATATTAATTAATGATAAAGACTAAGATTCCAGTATAACTGATGAAAATGTATTCTCCAAACAATATTCAAGTCATTCCTTCAAAGCCATAGCCTTAGCATTAGCCATTATATTTGTTGTGTCTTGCACCTTAGCCCCTTTGCTCCCACCAGATCACCAAAAGAATTCCTAACATAAAATGCAATAGTGCTAGGGCCAATATTACCTCTTGATGCTCCATTTGCATCACATTTTCACCACCCAAAAGGAGGTAGATTCCACCTTTACCACCCTAAATGTAAAAATAGGCCTAAAACCATTCAGAGCAATCATGTGAGGTCAATTATTTAAAATATTGAGATATTTAAATTTCAACTTCATAAATTTTTTATAGTGTTGAAAATACCCCGAATAACCTATATTAGTAGAGTAGTATTTTTTAGTATTATATAATTTTTAAATTTACAGTCAAGTAGTTGAACGCCCCTCGAATCTTCCTTGAGTTGACGTCACTGGGACATCTACCGCTTGGATCCTGCCTTGTTAGTCATCCGTAGAGCTAAAGGGAATTTTGGAAGCCATTCCCATTCCCACACACCAATACCAACCAGGGTAGCTGTTCAGTAAGTTCTACCCCTAAGAGAAAGGAGAAATTGCTTGCGCACTTCGTCAAGTAAGAGAGAGGATCTTAGGCCTAACAGATCACCGGCTCCGAAGTCGCGCTTTGGTCCTTCTTACAGAGACTATCCTTTGTATAAGTTATGATCCATCCAAGGAATGAGCTTCCCCAAAGTAAAATCCTATGGGCTACGAGGAAAAGATAGAATCTCGCCCGACAACAGCAGTTGATTCAATAGCAGATGGTCTTAGAAAGAACCTTTCATTCAATGCTTCTGATTCAACTCCCAGACAACCCATGAAAGTATGCGCGAAGATAGAGTTAGCCCCTGCAGCAAGCATTATCCGAGAACGATTATCCAGGAACTGGAAGATGGTTGACGTGACACGCCTAAATCCCCCACCAAAAGATATCACATTCAAATTATTTTTGCAATTATTCAAAATAATTAATATTAAGAATGAAATTGACTCTAAAAAAAAAAGAGAGTACAACACTACTTAATTAAGGAAGCACGTGGTGTTGTGTTGTGCATGAGAGAATGGTGCCAAATGTTAATCACAACTCCTCCACGTAATTACCGCTTTAATCCTCATAATTTTTATTTCTTAATGAAGAGGACTTCCTTTGAAATTATTGCGAATTCCAAGACATTAACAAGAAATTAGTCTTTAAGTACTACTCCTACTATGATATTATTTATAGTAAAAAAGAAAAAGAAGCTTGCAGCTCATCACATTAGTGTTGTCACATTTTCTGCAAAAACAAGTACTGCACAGAGAAGAAGAAGACGATACGCTAACTCCAGTAACCGTCTCTGTTTTTTGTTTTTGTTTTTGTTGTATTAGTATCTCCATTGCTCAAGGTTTGAATCAGCACTCCTATTTTGTGTTCACATTACCGTTGTCCACGTTGTTTTTGTGGGCGATTGTATTCTAGAAACTTCTAGTATGTTTTAGGATTTTTATGGAGTTTATTTGATAATTTTTTTTTTCAGTGCACTTACTTGCTCTGTTTCCCTTTCCGTTCTCTCTCTCGGCAACTTTTTCTATTCTTCAGGTATGTATGCGATAGGTTGGTTTCATAGGGTTTGGATCATTTGGTTTTTGATCATTGCTGTGTATGGATGTATGGTTAACCGTTCTGCAGTTTCAAGTAGACGGAAAAAACTTTGGATCATTTGGTTTTTGATCATTGCTGTGTATGGATGTATGGTTAATCGTTCTACAGTTTCAAGTAGACGGAAAAAAACTATGTACTCTATGGGTTTTAATGTTTCGAAAAAGATGAATGTGTGTTTTGGTAAATTTTACTTATTGCTCGTACATTATTTTTTTGCTTTCTTTTCTGGTTCAATTTTGTATATGTTCTTGGTTTTTATAGTTTATACTGTGATTTTATTGATCTTTTGTGTATTTGGGTGAACTTGTGAAGTGTTTTTTGGGTAAGTGATTGAAAATTTGTGTGATTTATATTTTGCTCATCTCGTGGATGTGTTGGACTTTAGAAGCATAAAATTTTTACTTTCTTATGGCATTGATGAACTATTGAATTTGTCTTTTATTTTGGTGGGTATTTTCCTTTGCATTGCATTCTAATAGCTCTCCTCCATTTCAACCATCCTATTTTTAATTCTATCTGTTGCATCTATCATACTGTTCTTTTGGAATATAATGTCTAGATATCTAAATTATCCACATTTAAGCCAGGGTTGTTGAAAGTGAAAAAAATTCTAAGGTCGCTCTAAGCGCAAAGCACAAATAAAGTGTGAGCTGGGTTTTAATGAAAAAAACGCAAATGAAGAATAAATACAACTATATATGTTTAGTCCAAGACTAATACGTATAAGCATGAATAACATGTATGGACAATGAATTTGATTTTTATAATGATAAAATAAGATACCAATTGATTAGTGTCGTCACTTTGGGAGATACTTAGAGCCTTGATGACGGCATTCAAACACGCAATAAGCGAGGCAAAGCGCCGAGCATGTTTTGAGCCTCGCTTAGGGTTTAAGTGTGCTTTAAACGCGCCTTTGACAACACAGATCTCAACACTGTAATCCCATGTACATTGCATTGTAGGAGCTAACATATATCGCATATATCATGTCTTTTTTGTTTAAATATTTATTTTGGACAACAGCCGATACTTGTCATCATTCGACAATCATGGAACTCCTTTTTTGAGTCTGGTAAAGTATTGTGTATATCAGTAAAACAAATCTTGTACTAAGTTGGTAGTTGGTACCAGAGAATTACAATCATCGGAACATTTCTGCAAGAAAAACAGAAGGAAATGGTTCCATCTATACACGATTCGAGTCCTGCGGTGAGTTTATGAATTCAATCAAGCTATTCTAATCATCTTTAACATCTTGTAGGTTGCATAAAAAATCCACAAGCATGAGTATTTAATTTACTGTACAGTTTCTAGTTTCTCTTCGAAACATCTTGCATTTCTCTCTTTCCATGTAGATCTAGTAATCCTCTTATGGTATGTTTTCTGGAATGAGATACTCCAGTCATCGCGATGCTCCATCTTCTTTTCTAAGAAAAACCAAGTTCTATGTAATGTGCTAAGATACTCTTTTGAGTTTTATTATATGTTTAATTATTGAATCCCACTTCAAACTGAAAATGATACTTAAGAGGGAACATAGAACATTTTTTCTTTGAATGGCTTGTTCTTTTGGAGTCTACCTTTGTTTGCTTTCTTTGTTTCCTTCTTCTAAAGCGAGGTCTCAGTGTGTGGCTTTCTGCTTTCTTCGAATTCTCTATGAATTTTGGGTCTTTGTATATTATTATGCTTTTATGTAATTGTAGTATGTGCACATCTACTTTTTTAGATGGTTGTTAGTTGTCAATGACAGGCATATGTCTTTCCATTCCAGATCTTCGAAAGATTAACATCAAATTGTGATAAGTATCAAATGTTCCCCCGTCAAGAAGCAGTGGAAGAAGATAGTCCCGAATTTAGTTGGGGTGCCAAGAAGGGAAAGGGTGCCCTTAACAAGGATGTCCAATTTTACAAGTCATTCACTTATGCTGGAGTCGAATTCAACTTATATGATTGTGTTTACATGTATCGTCATGGTGAAGAGGAGCCAGACATTGGTAAGATTGTTAAGGTGTGGGAAACGAAAACACGGAAAAGGTTAGTCAAGGTGGTATGGTTTTTCCGTCCCACCGAGGTAACTCATTGGTTGGGTAATACCAAGGTGCTTGACAATGAGTTACTGTTGGCTTCAGGAGAAGGCGTAGGGCTTTCAAATTGTAATCCACTGGTAATTCTTTCACTCAGCCTTTTAAAGGTATAATTTTAATCTCATCTGTTTTTAGATGTAATGGTCTGACCTCTTTGAGATATTATTACAGGAAGCCATCACCGGTAAATGCAATGTTGTCTGCATATCAATTGATAGGAGGAACCCTCAGCCAAAAGACAGAGATTTGGAAACAGCTGAGTTTTTATTTTATCGCACCTTTGATGTCGGCACTCAGGAGATATCTGAGGAATTTCCAAGTTCAATAGCACAAATTGAAGGTAGCGACTCTAATTCTGTTGCTTCATTTCCATTCAGTCCCACAGTGTTATGCATTTTATGGTTGGATGGAACAGCTTGTTAAATGCTTGAATGGTTTCTGCTTCTCAGATTTCTGTGTCATACATTTGGTTTATTTCGTTAGAACTGCTTTAACATATGATACTACCTTTCAGAATTTTGTTTTCTCAAAATTTTGTGCAACTTATTTGAAAACAGTTTATAAATTCTTCGGGAACCTCGGTTTTATAGTTGCTTAGGATTATGTAATACATTCGAGGACATTGTCTAAATGAAGAAATCAAATAAGTACAAGGATAAAGATATATAAATACCATAAAAAAATTCCCACTACATTGCTGTTTAAAGGGGTAGGACTCTAATTTAACTGACGCAGGTGCTTATTGGTTTTCCTGTGCTCTCGCCCATGCACGTTCTTGTTACAGGATTATTTCCATCACTTGATGTCTTCTTTATTTTGATAAGACAAAAGAATAATAGACAGAACTAGATAATTTTTGCAATATATAGCAGAACATCTTAATATACTATTTCACTTGAGTGTTTTAGTCAAATTGGGATATGTGAAGGCAATATTGCTAGCATTCAGGTTGCTTCTTCTATAGAGGTGGAAAATGGAAGAATAGTAATAAATGGATGTTGGACCTTCATGGCTATTCACAATTACACATTCATTTATGCATTCCCATTCATAGTCATTTGGTTTCAGCCTCTATTTTTTGTCACCTGTTCACCCATTAGTGTTGCCTTTTATCTGATGCATATCTAGAGGGTTGGGTTTCCTAGGACTCTCCAAAGCTCTATGACTTCTGGTGCAGTATTTCTTCAACGTTCTTGGAATTTAGAGCAAGGTCTTGTTTCTTTCAGTTTTTACCTTTCATTCACTGCTTTTTAAGTCATGGCGCCAGTTTTTCTTGAATTTAAGGAGCTCTAGTGATGGATATATTGGTATAAGTTTCTTAGAAGTCTTTATTATGGCTGACATCTTCGTTTAAATGAATGCATTGGATAATGTACTAACCAAAGAACTGTAGTGATGGACATATCTAAAGAGATGTAGTCATGTCTATGATAATTTGACGTTTTATGGTTGGCATTTTGCTTAGCTTTTGATCCAAAAATAAGTTTTGTAAAATTCTCCTCAAAATCTTGCTTATTAATAAAGAAGAAACATCTGCCAATGACTCTATGTAAGTGTTTGCTGTGACTTGTGAGTTGTCAGTATAGGGAGGATGCTGGTGTCAACCGAAGTGGACATGTGCTCTTTTTATTGTATCACACATCGCCAGACACGTGAGGCGAATGATGTAAATTTCTTTGGGATGAACCAAAATGTCTATTTCTTTTTGCTTAGTTTACTTGTATGCATGAAGGTTTATATTGAAACCTAGCCTCTGAGTATAAGTTTGCAGTATAATCTGCTTCTTCAGTTTTTACATTCTTACTCTACTGCATTTAAATACTGAAAATCAATGATTTGAGGCATTTCACTCACTCCTGCTGCAGTGGAGCACTTCTTTAATAAGGTGACAGATCTGAAGCAGCCTCTTCATTATGGAGGAAAAGCAAGTCTTGACAAGCCACATTCATTTGGAGGAGCAACAGTTAAAACAACACTGAAAGACGACCAACCAGGAAGAAACAGTCGTAACTACTTGTAGACATGTGTGGTAAATTCTTAGTTGTGATGTCGACAACCTGTGTTTATTTTCAATTCGGCTTTTGCAGAGTCGACATTGCCACGTGTGGCTCTGGTCAAGCAAACTAAATCCTCCACAAAAGATGTTGCTATGGCAAGAACGGACAAGTGCACTACCATTTCACAGTGTCAGGTGACAGAATTGGTAGAAAGAGGTGATTACTCGGAAAGATAATGGGTTGATTCTTGTAAATTCATATATGAGCTTAACTGTTAATCTGATCATTCCCGGAACTGAATAAAGTCCCAATTATTTTAGGCGGACAAGGCAGACAGGGCAATGTTTCTAAGACGGACAAGACTGTTGCCAGAACTGAAGTAAAACATTCATATTGTACCCCGTCTACTAATGCTTTGAAGAAGAGGAAGCTTCAACACTTATCAGGTTTCTTTCTTACCTGTAACTTTCTCTTAGAGACAGTGAACAAATTATTACGGATGTTGTCTGATCGGGGATATGATGATCCTTGCAGATACTAAAGCATTTGACCAACATAAGATCATGAAATCCACAAATCAGGTCATTGAAGTAACAACAAGAGCGAAGGAGGTATTCCTTTTTTTTTTTTTTTTTTTTTTAAGTATTAGGTCCTTTGAAGGATTTGATTCACATAGAAAACATTTTCCTCCTTTCGTTTTGTAAACAGTGCTACGAAAATTGAATATTAAGGTTTCCCTCTATAATCTGAGTGCTCATACCTGGCATAGTGTTTCTTTTTTGGTTCCGGATTTTTGAAGTACTGCATCCTTGTTTGATGAGAACGGACACTGGTTTTTATTTTTGTTTGTACTAAACTTGTAACTTGATTATTTGTATCTGTTTGCTGGCCCCATCTGTTGTATAACTAAACTTCAGGTTGATAACTGATATCAATGATTGGATACTGTAAGAGACCTCTTAACCTGTTTTGAATTTAGTTCTGATATGATATCTTTTTACTTGCAGGCTGCTAGCACATGGTTTAACGAAGGGGTTAGTCTCCTATCTCCATTGTTATATTTATTCCAAAGTGTTTTCTTTTGAAGTTAAGTTGGTGGGAAAATGATGTAAGCTTCAACTATTTAGGCAAAAGTAGAAGATGTACATGATGTGTTTAGCCTCGAAACAGTTACTTACTCTATATTTTGTGATTTACATATATTATTTTGTTCCGCCCAGCCATGGTATGATAGACTCCAAGCAGCTCAAAAGCGTGGCACACTTGTGTTACTTGAGAATCTTGATCCTTCATATGCATCAACAGAAGTGGAGGTACATAGAATGAATTTTAAGTCTATTTCAGTTTAATATGTGCTTTATTTTGTCCATTTGAGGAATGGAAAATGAAATATTACTGTGTCATTAGGTGTAACTCTTGTGTTAATTCATTTCGTAGACATGTGTATGTTTCCATTTCTATTTCGGGTAATATTGTTTCCAAAGCTCTTGTAAGTCAAAATGTATGTGGTAATAACTTGTTTTCCCTTTTGCTATCTCTTTTCTTCTTCCTTTTTTGACGAAAATAAAAGTTTTACATGAATTACATTTCTTGTATTTTAACTAACTTCTCTTTTGAATTATTGCTATACCTCTTGAAAATTCCAAAAGCAAATTTTGGAATAACCTTACATAACTTATGTTAACCAAGGTTATTGCATCTAGTTTCAGAATTGTTCTATAAATTTGTCTACTTACAAATGTTAATTCTCATCTTCAAGCCACTATATTTAGTGAGTCCATTAGTGGTGATGGTATGTTATGAACTTAAATAGCAGAATTAAACAAGGAAACAAACAATAATTGCAAGTGTTTCGGGGATAATTCACTGTCATATATATCTGAAATTGAGATTAGAGCTAAGCTAAAATATAATGACATAGAAATGGAAAGTTGGAGCTCCATAATAGCTCAAATCTGCAGAAAGTAGTAGAAGAAAGGAGGAAGAGAAAGAGAGAGAAGAGAGTTGAGGAAAGAGAGGAGAAAAGTTCATAAGTTTTCCAGAATATGGATGCCTCTGCCGTTTCTATTACTTTTACTACTGGCTTCATCTCAGCCTTTGAGCATTCATTAAACGCTAAATGATCCTGGCCCTTCATTCAATTTCCTGTCTAATCACTTCTCCCCAATACTTCTATGGTCTACCTCTACCTCTCTTGAAACCATCCATAGCCAGCCTCTCATACCTCTACACTGGGGCATTTAGACATCTCCTCTTCACTTACCCAAACGATATCAATTTTGATTCCCGCATTTTGTCTTTCACTGAAGCCACTCCCACCTTGTCCCAGATATCCTCGTTTTTAATCCTATCTCTCCTAGTTTGCCCACATAGCTATTGTAGCATGACTAGTATCGCCATTTCTGCAACTTTCAACTTTTGAACGTGAGAGTTTGTGACTGCCAACGCTCCGCCCCATACAATATAGTTGGTTTAACTACCACTCTGTAGAACTTGTCTCTAAATTTTGGTGTCACCTTTTTATCACACGAACTCCATATGTAAGCCTCCATTTCATTCACCCTGCACTAATGCAGTGAATGATATTCTTGTTGATCTCTTCATTTTTTTCTATAATAGATCCAAAACTTGAAACTTTCTCTCTTTTAGATGACCCCAATGTCGAGCCTCACTTCCATATCTGTGTCATACATTACATCATTGAACTTGCACTCCAAGTAATTTGTCTTGATCGTGCTTAATCTGAATCCTTTTGACTCCAGGGTCTATCTCCAAATCTCCAGCTTAGCATTAGCTTCGTCATGAGTCTCGTCAATCAGAATTATGTTGCCTGCAAATAACATACACCTTGACACCTCACCTTGAATTTGTTGTGTGAATGCCTTCATCACCAATGCAAATATAAACGGGCTTAGCTTTGGTGCAACCTCATAAAAAATGGGAGGTGCTTTGAGGTCTTACCTCCATCGTACATGTCCTTGAGCTCCTTAATATACTCCACATCAGACCACATGTGTTCAAGTATGTGACCATCTCATCTAAAATCTTAAGCTCTTAGAGAGAGCATACTTTCTATTATTTTATTATATTCTCAACAACAGGTACACTTCTAGCCTCCAAGCATCTTTGTAGAACCTTCCTTGGAGCTTTGTTGTAAGCCTTTTCTAGGTTAATGAAAATCATGTGTGTCTCCTTCTCTATGTACTGCTCCACCAAGCCTCCTTACCAAATGAATGATTTCTATAGTTGAGCATCCCGGAATGAATCCAAATTGATTCAAGAAAAGTTTCACGCCTCTCCTCAAATATTTTCTTATGTCCTTTTATTTGGTAGAGATAGATATATCAGGACAAATTTTTCGTCTGATATATATTGTGGTGGGTTTTTTTCTTGAATTATTCATTGTTGTTTTTGCTCCTAGTTTTATACTCGAAGAACTTGTCTCATTTATCTTTCTTTGTGTTTCATTTTCTATATTCTAGGATATTGTTTGGCATGCCTTAAGGCAAAAGGTTAGTGCAAAAATGGTGCCGCATAACACCTTCTCTAATCCCCTAAATGGTAGGCCATCGTGTATCTTATTCTAAAATCCTGAAGTAAAATTTATTGACATTTTTCTCAGTGAACTCTATGTTTTTTTCTCTCGCATGAACACTACCAGGAAAAGCATTTGTTATCTTCAAATCAAGTGAGGCTGCAGAGACCGCCATTTTTGAGTTGAAAAGGACGTGCCTTATGTTAGGTGATGGAAGGTACTAGATCGGCTTGGCAAGTTTTGTCTCACCCTTTGTTTGTCTTGTTGATTAGATGTTTTTTTGTATGTTCTTACATACACCTTGCCAGTTAACATTCCTTTTTGACAAACTATGCTTTTTGTGTAATGATCTTCAAAGTCCTTGATAACATGAGTTAGTTGGTAATGTTTCAAAAGGCAGGGTGGGGCGAGACGTAAGCCTTGAGATGCAAGGAGTAAGCAAGGCCCATAAATATTTAATTTTTTGTTTTTGATAAATTAATATAATAAGCATATGAATCACAAAAAAGTAAAATTACATTAAATTGTTGAAAATTATAAAATTAGTGTATGTTTATGAATGTAAGAGTGAAAGATGAAAGATGCATCACACCTATAGCCTGGTGGTTATCTACTTGGAGTTTTAAAGTGATAGTTCCTAATAGTTCAAAAAAATAAAAATGACAATAGTATAAAGTTATTGTTTGAAAGCATAAAAAAGGAATTCACAAGTATTTGAAGACAAAGCTTTTGCTCTGTAGTCTGCACTTTGCTGATAAAGAGCCAAAGAATGATTCGTTGCTATAAACGACAGAGAAATGATTATGAAATTAGGATAACAATTAAGAGGAGACTTTGACTTTTGAGTTTGTTTCTTTTTAGTGAGAATTTAAAATTAGCTATCTTTTGAGTGTTTTAAGTAATAAAGAAACTTGCTAAGCAATTTTGATTTTAGGTTTGAGTAGTTCTCTGAACTTACCCCTCAAATGAACTTCCGGAAGATTGAAACCTACGCTTAAGTGAGCATATGCTCGGGAGGTTAGAACTTATGCCCCACGATAGTTTTCCTTTGCCAATCCGTTCTTGTGAGATATAGCCCTCCTAGCTCCATGGCTTGCCCCGTGGGTCGCCGTTGAAAATACTGATTTAGTTTTTTTTAGTAAACTGTGATATATTACCATACCAACAATCAAAAAGTTACACCGAAAGAGCACCCATTATCTCGACCCCATTCTAGGAAGATTGCCAATAATCAGTAGGCCTCCAAAATCAACCAGCTAATTACAAATTGTATGTATTAAATCAAGAGGCACACTTCCTGCCTCTTTTTGTGTATTGAAACATATCTAACCTCTCTCTAACATATCTTCACACATCACACACATGTGGTTATCACACTATCATCAGAAATCTATCCTTTGTGAGTAACCTCCCAAGAGACAGCTAATTACAATATAACCTACGTTTGTGCATTGTAATTCTACTCCATATTAAGTCAGCGTTATACATTCTTGGTGCAGCTGGCAGCACAGTACCCCTTTGAGACAGAGTATTTCCTGTTAGCAGGTAGACAATAATGATCATCTCCTTGTCATCTTCGGCTTTAGTTTTTGCAGCTTTTTCCAGTTGCAGAAATCATCTCCTCCTTTTATATACATACCATTCACCCATTTTATCCATAATAGATCTTTTTTCTTCATCACCATGCATATAAGTTTTCCGAATGCAGCCATATTCCACAACCGACAATTCAGACCTTCATACTTCTTTGGTTGACATAGCTTATCCAAGCCACAAGTGATAGTTTTTTCTTTTCATCAGTACCCCACCAAAGGAACTCCCTACACTTCTTGTCTACCTCCTTTAATGTGATTGGGGAATTATTAATACAGCCCCCCCAAAAAATTGTGTAAGGTGATGTGGTGAACAATACAGAATCAGTGACATGAAGCTTACTAGCATAAGATAAGTGTCTTGCCTGAGACAGCCCTGATCTCCCTGATCTTGTCTGTAATCTTCATCTTTAGTTGGTGACACTCCAATTTGTTCCACTTCTTGGGAGAGAGAGGAAGGACCAAGTACATTATTGGAAATGATCCCAAGGTGAAACCAGTTAGGTTGAGAATTTCCCCTCAAGTATTCTCATCTACACCAGCCATAAACAGACTAGATTCATCTATGTTAAGCCACTAGTCCAGTTGTATTAGAGAAATGTTGTAAGGCCTCCATAACACTTTGTACAGATACCACATTTCCTTTACAGAAAATCATGAAGTCATTAGCAAATATGAGGAGAGTCAACTATTGCCCCTTACACATGGGATGGAATAAAAAATCAGTCAGCTTACACATTTGAGTCGTGGTTCTAGACAGGTACTCCATTACTAGCGCAAATAGTAGGGGAGAGATAGGATCTCCTTGTCTCAGCCCCCTCTTGCCTTCAAAATAATCACGAGTGTTCCCAGTAACTTTGACTGAAAATTTGGTTTTTGTGACATGGACCATAACCAACTGTATGAACTTTGGAGGTAATCCATATCCATTTAGCATTTCTTCTACAAAATTCCATCATACCTTTGAAAACACTGATTATGATGGTGTGATATTACCTTTTCTGTCTTAGAGAATTATCGAGAAGCCTAGAGGTACTTTAATTTCGATAAATAATACTGTCAGCTTTGTCTATGTAATTCCTCCTGATGGTCATCATGGTAGATGTCATATATGTTATTTATACTCAACCATCTCATGGCACTGGATTTTTTTTTCATAAAGAGAAATGATTAGGGTAAATACCTTTCCAAACAAGCTTTCGTTGAGTTTAAGCTTGATGCACCAGGAATCTCTTCTATACTATATTTCCTTCCAATAACCCTCTAACCTGCTCACTATAGAGGGACAAAGAAAAATGATGTAAATCTCATTCATGATAGTGGCCTGTGCTTCTTACTGGAAAGAAAAATGATGTAAATCTAGTCATGATTGTGACTTGTGCTTCTTATTGGATAGAGAAATGATGTAAGCCTCAGTCATGATAGTGGCTTGGGCTTCTTATGGGTGATCTCTATTTGACATTATCTTGGATGAACTTTTGTCAATCCTACTATTTTATTAGAATAAGATGAATGAAGTATGAGAAATAATTAAGATGACAGAGATAATGACATTGTTGTTCATGTCTTGTTAAGGCCAGTTGTTGCTCGGAGGGGGACTATACAGGAGCCGGTGAAAAGTAAAGACTTTCCTGGCCATCTGTCCATTGAAAAAATCAATTTTCAAAAGCTAGGAGAAGAAATGGTACGCATTTGACTGCACACAAAAATAACCTCTTCTCCCTTAATTTGCTATTTGATGATCCAATTTTCATATTCCAATTTCTTTCTTGTAAAGAGAAAAGCAGTATCAACCTCTCACTATGCCCAGAGTAACACAATAGAACATGAGCTGGCGGTCGAATGGCGTGTACTGCAGGAACAATCAAACCGGTGGTGGAAAGCTTTACATCAGGTGATTATGAAGTGTTTATTCCCTGTCATTCCTTTTTAACCCTCTCCAGATTGTTGCTGTTTTCCGCCTGTCCTTTCTAAGTCTATGATTTTTCTTGTTGCAAGGAACAAGCAGCAGAAATTGAACAGCTTAGTAGCAAGTTGAAGAACCCTATTAAGAACTCTGTATAGGATCTAACGTAAGTTCAATCCTCTTTTTTTAGTGTTCTTTAACTAAAGTCTCGGTTGATATCTAGACCCTCCAACTTTGGTTGTGCACATGTAGATCCTTAAAATTTATTGAGTTGAACAAGTGACTACACGCATCCTACATGGAATAATACACTCAGAACACGAATTGCTATGTAGAACACACATGTCAACTTATTTTATTTTATACAAGTTTACTTTCCTACTTGTGTACATCGAAAGTTGGAGAGCATAGACGTCAACTAAGACCAAGTTAAAAGACACATTTATGTATTATGCCTTGATTATCCTTTTTTCTTGTCCTTGTATTATTGTCAAGTTTCACGTAGATTGATATTATTTTCTTTTAAACAGGACTCGTTTTGTTGGGTTTCTTGTGTCCAAGAAGCATACAGATGTGTGGACCCTTTCTGGATATGGGGTTTTGCACCTTAGTACAGAGTTTATGTTTTTGTATAATAATATAAGGCAGCTTTTTTTGCAGCACAAACAATGCATCTTGTGTAGTTCACTGTGTTGGTGTGACTTCCAGAGCTGTGGGCAGAAGATAACTATAGGATTAGTCAAATTAGCCCTTTTGATGAACAACCCTTGATTTAAGGTCATTATTAAATCCATTAGGTGAAATTTTACAAACTTTTGTTGGGGACACCAAAAGTGTCCTTTCGCAAACTTATAATGGGCTATTTATGTTCATTGTGATATTACAGGACAAAGTTTAACAAACCCTTAAACCTGAGGGATAGTTTTGACATTTTCTCATGGGTCGTTTTTGTTGCATGTTAGGAAGGTAGATAGTCATTCCTGCATTAAAAAAGTTAGCATAGCTTATATATCGTGTTTAGCTCTTTAGTTGCTTGATATAAAATTTAGAATATTAAGTATGGTGTTCGGTTATCATTTTACAATTCCCAAAAGAAAATATGAGTAATTTATGAGTCAATTTGTAAATAATTTCATGCAAGGTAGAAGTTGGAATGATTAATACATTTAATAATTAATTTTTGCACTACTAATAGGATGAATACATCAACAGAGTGAATTTTTTTAAAACACTCGAACTGTTACATATTCTGATAGAGTATGTGAACATGTACGAACATATTGTCAAGTGTCTACTTACGTACATGGTACTATTTAAAATATATCACCTTATTCATTAGCCCCATGAGTTGTAATATTCTAGGTATGTTTAAATTGAATATGTAAGACATTTGTGTATATGTGAAAATGTTGCAAAATGTGATGTGCAAGCAGACTACCCGTTGGTGAAATTACTTTTATCTCCTCCCATGTGTAATCAGCTTTTAAATAAATAACAAAAAAAAAAAGACTTTCTTCCCAGTTCACACATCATAACAACCAGTCTATTGTTTTTCCCCCATTTCCAAATTCAACGTTAATCATATATGTGGACTCTTCCAATTTATTTGACTTGATTCAGACTATGAAGCAAAAATCAATTAATGTTTAATGTTAATTTTATTGAAACAAAATTTATTTATTTTAAAAATTACTATATAATAATAATTACTACGTATAACTTACAATAGTTTAATAATTCTAAATATTTTTAAAAATTATGATAAATATATATGTTTTGATCGTTTAATTACTAATTAAGATAAATAAACTAAAATAAAAGAGACCAGGAGTAATATCAAATTAGTTGAAGTGAATGACATCAATATTTTCTCTTTTTCTAATTGTTTGTCGAACTTTTTTTTTTTTTTTACTTATATCTTTTTACTTGTTCATTTTGACAAATTAAAAAAAAATATTTTTTTTACCTATTACATTTTTAGTTAATTAATTAATTTTTTAAAAATAAGTCTTTTTTAAAGTCTTAAATTTTTAGTTCATTAGCTTCATAATTAATATGGGTGATTTATTATGTCAATCATTATTTATTTTAATAGATTTTCTCTCCCTCTGTTCCTTTTTATATCTCATACTTATTATAAATAGTTGGTTCATAATATTTACCATTTCATAAATTAATACATAATTTACAATATTATTCCTATTTTACCTTTATGAATTATGTAGCCTTGAGAATATACAGTTGACTAATATAGAAAAACTAAATAATGATTTATGTTCATTGATTAAATTAATTAATGAGAAAAGACATAAAGTCATTACTGAAATTGTCTTGAATTTTCAAAAAGACACTTTATCTTTGTGGGTGTCCTACTTCTGGATTGAACAGTTTAAGAGTGTTATAAATGTCTATTTTTTTACCCAACCCCAATTGCTAGAAAAAAGGTGCAATCACGCACCAATAGTTGTTTGACACATATTAAGTTTTTTAATTTTTAATTTTATTTTTCAGTTTCATTTTATTATATATATTTTTATTAATTTATTTTCATTTTTTCCTCTTTCTCCTTAAATTACTCAAATCCTTTGTTCTTTGTTGTAAATCCTACAAAAGTAGCAGCCATAGTCACCTTCAATGTAGTCTCTATGATGCTTCCATGTTACAACACTATTTTCGTCACCAAAACATTACTAAATAAAATTAATTCAACTCTCAAGTTACTAAAGCAAGGTAATGAGACCAGAAAAAAAAAAAAGAAACAAAGAAAAGCAAGAGACGAGAAATAAAAAGGATAAAAATGGATGAAGTAAGTAGATCTTCTAAGTTGAAGAAGATGAAGAAAAGGTAATTGGATTTTTAAATTTGGGTGAAGAAGATAATGGAGAAGATGATGTAAATTAATTAAATAATTAATATTAAAGAAATATAATGACACGTCGCACTTTATAACTGATTATGGTAGTGGAAAGACTGAGTCACGCGCCCCATTTGCGTGGTAACAATCCAGACGAGAAAATGGGTCAAAGTGACCCATTTACAAAGATATTAATTAGTTCGGGTGATAGGATAATTTTAAAAGTAAACATGTAATTTACAAAGTGACCCTCAGTTTGACTCATCAATTATTTTTCTAAAATACATGTTTACTTTTATTTGTTATTTTTGACATATCAAAAAGGGAAATTTTTCAAAATGTCAATATTTTAGCATTTAAGAGGACTCATTAGCAACAACTTCAATATTTAGTAAAAATGTCATTTTAGTTTGTTATATATGTTTTTATTATTTATTTTTATTTAAAGAATATAATTATTTAATAAGAGAAAATTAAGGGGGGAATATTTCAAAAAAAAAGGCAAGCATCCTTAATTTTCTCATCAGTTACATTTTCAAATAAAATTTAAATTTTATTTTTTTTTCTCCAGAATTTTTACCTTTTTAAATTATATTCATTCCACAATATATTCTATTTATATTTATTATAGTTTTTTATTAGTTTGTATTCATTCCAATAGGTATGCCGAATTTATCTATATAGTCATTTAAAAAATATATTTGTATTTTCATATATTTTTTTCCCTATATAGTTATTTTTTTCTTCAAAAATCCTGTATGTATTAATTTCAATATGTATTTTATTTGTATTTCTATTTATTCTAGTTTTTATTTAGAATTTTGTATAATAATATATAAAATACAAAAAATTAGTATGATGAAAAAGTGAATGAAATATAAAATTGAAAAGAAATAATTGAATATTTGGTGTACTCATTCTTAAATAAAATACATAACTAGTTGACATATCTTTAGAATAAATACAAATTAGAAAAAAATGTCACATTCAGTTGACATACCTTTATTAGTTTGTATTCATTCCAATATGTATGTCAAATAAAATATAGTTATTTAAGAAATACATTTGTATTCGTATATATTTTTCACTGTGTATTTATTTTTCTTTTCAAGATCTTGTTTCCCTTTCTAAGTCGTATTCATTCCAATATGTCTATTATTTGTATTTGTATTCGAATACAAATAAACTAGTTGACATACATTTGGATGAATACAAATTAGGGACAAATACAAGATTCATAAACCATGCAACATGAAATTTTTAATAAATACAAATATTGATAGTATACATAGTGATTTGAATACAAATTAAGAAAGCATACCAAATTCTAAAAAAGAACTATAAATACAAAACAAACTAATAGAAAATTGTTCGCGATCTTCGTCGTTTTTTTCAAGATCCTCACGAGTAGACAAAGATTCTACATTTGCGTTTTAAATTTGAGGAAGGTTTTGCACACCAATGAGTCTTGTAAATGTTCTTACCCTCTTTCTTCCCTTATTTTAGCAGCGGATCATACATTATACACTATTTGTTAAATAATAAATAAATTAAAGGATGAAAAATCACCAGAAATTGGTTGATTAAGATGAATACCTCTAGTAAGTCTCTTGGATTCAGCCATTGGAGAGTAAATCATAACGGAAGTTGAAAAATACAAATAACATTTTTTTAATATTTAAACAAAAATAAAATTGGAAAAGAAATCTGAAAATAGGATAAAGATTAGAGATACCTTAATCAAAGGGATTCTTGTTGATTCAATTTTGGATTAAAAAAACAATCAAAATATATGGCAAAAAGATATTTGCAACTTGAATGTTGGAGGAAAATCATAAAAGATAACCATGAGAGAGAGAAAATTAAATGGGAGAGAGAATTAACAATTTGAAAAGATAAATATGAGAGAGAATAATTATTTTTTTTAAAAAAAGGATATATAGAATTAATTGAAAAAGAGAGATAAAATAGGAAGAAAATTGAAACACGTAAATTTTTTAAAATAATGACATTTTTGACATTATTGCTAATATTTATAAAATATGGATATTTTTATTAAATATGTTATTTATTTTGACTAGTTTACTAATTTTTCCTATCAAAAAAGAATAATAATTTTTTTCATATGTTACTCTCGACATTAAATACGTATTTTTCAAATTACTTTGAACATATTAAGAAGGGATAATAATTTTTTTCATATTTACCGTCTATATTAAATATTTATTTTTCATATTTTAAGACATCACTTAAAATGAGTATGTCAAGTAGAAAGTAACTTTTATACTTTCATTTGTATTAAACTAGTTAACATATCCGCACTTCGGGCGGACCTTATTAGATTTATAAATAATTTTTTTCGCTTAAATATATTGAGTCGAATATTATTATCATTGAACCTAATAAATTATATTTCTGTCTTACTTCAAAAATGTTTTCTTCCCGGAAAACAATTTTTCCATATTTATACTTTTTTCTTTTTGTGCTCCCTCTACTCATCATTTATTTTTCTAAATATATTTTAGTTTTACTTATTATTTTTGATATATCAAGAAAGAATAATAATTTTTTTTCATATTTTACCCTCGATATTAAATACGTATTATTCAAATTACTTCAAACATATCAAGAAGGGGTGATAATCTTTTCCATATTTACCGTTTATATTAAATACTTATTTTCCATATTTTAAGACATCATTTAAAATGGATATGTGAAGTCGAAAAAGTAATTTTTATACTTTCATTTATATTGAATTTCCATATGTAGTTTAGTTGTTTAAAATCATATAAAAATTTATGATTCTTTTACAATATTTTTCTTTATCATCTAATTTATCCCAGTTTTAAATTTTATTTATTCACTTCCCTTATAAGTCCAATTTGTAAATGTGAACGAAAATCTAAAAGTGGAATGACCCATTTTATGAAATTGTGTAGAAAATGCTCTGTCAATGCCATTACTCTTCCCACTATCTAAAGTCCAAATTTTGTAAAACTCTTTGTATTTTCCATTCAACAACTACTTTTTTTTCCCCACAATTATAAATAACCCATATTCATGCAAATTTATAGTATACCCAAGAAAAAATAAAATTTTTCATAATTTGTGTTTATTTTACTTTTTAGAAATTTCCTAAAATGGTTCATGATAAGCAAGTTAAAGATGTAGTTTCCGGTTGGCTTACAGTTTTTGACGACGGTTCAGTAGACCGGACATGGACTGGTCCACCTGAAGTCAAGTTCATGGCTGAGCCTGTTCCACCGCATGACGACTTCATTGACGGCGTTGCCGTCAAAGATGTGGTCGCCGGGGAGAATTCCGGTAGTCGTTTCCGTATTTACTTACCTGAACGTAATGATAGTTCGGTTGATAAGCTTCCCGTCATTCTTCACTTCCACGGCGGTGGTTTTTGTATCAGCCAAGCTGATTGGTTCATGTACTATGCTGTCTACACTCGCTTAGCGCGTGTGGCAAACGCTATTGTTGTTTCCGTCTTCCTACCTCTGGCGCCGGAGCACCGCCTCCCTGCCGCTTGTGATGCCGGCTTCGCCGGCCTCCTCTGGCTCCGTGACGTATCCCGGGAACAAGGTCACGAGCCCTGGCTCAACGAATACGCCGATTTCAACCGCGTATTCCTCATCGGAGACAGCTCCGGCGGAAACGTCGTCCATCAAGTTGCCGCCAGAGCCGGAGAAGAAGACTTATCTCCGATGAAGCTCGCCGGCGCAATCCCGATCCATCCAGGCTTCATGCGATCCCAGCGAAGCAAATCGGAGCTAGAACAGGAACAAACCCCCTTTCTAACCTTAGATATGGTGGATAAATTTATGGAACTGGCTTTACCGATTGGTAGCACTAAGGATCACCCGATCACTTGTCCGATGGGTGATGCGGCACCGGCGGTGGAGGAGCTGAAATTGCCGCCTTACTTGTACTGTGTAGCGGAGAAGGATCTGATAAAAGACACTGAAATGGAATTTTACGAATCACTGAAAACAGGGGAAAAAGATGTTGAACTGTTGATTAACAATGGCGTGGGACACAGTTTTTACCTGAACAAAATTGCTGTTGATATGGACCCTGTTACTGGTTCTGCAACTGAAAAGCTTTTTGAAGCCATTGCAGAGTTCATCAACAAGCACTGATCAAATGAGAAATTAATTTACTATAAGATTTATGAGTGCAAATAAGCATGATATTTTATGAGAATTTTTTTGCATGCTGAACATCTGAAACGATTGTATCGTATTGTTAGTTTAAATATTCATGTTTGTTTTGATGATTGTTATTTTAACTATATTGTATCCAATTATAAAATATTAAAATTTCATAATAATCGATATGATCGGACTACATCTTTATCATAATATCTTTCTTCT
This sequence comes from Solanum lycopersicum, assembly GCF_036512215.1. Taxonomy (NCBI): domain Eukaryota; kingdom Viridiplantae; phylum Streptophyta; class Magnoliopsida; order Solanales; family Solanaceae; genus Solanum; species Solanum lycopersicum. Next base: position 55,835,556 of record NC_090801.1, on the reverse strand, counting down.
CGTTATGGATTTACTTATCATTTAATAATTCAATTTTTGTTGTTTAGTATGTCTTTATTTAGTGTAGTAGGTTATGTTTATCTTGTATAGTATATTATTTTTTGAAGTGTATTATTTAAATTATTAATATATGATCTAATATAATAACGAAAAATCATACTATCTATTCAAATAGTTACATTCATTAAAACAATATGCAACTTTTTTTTAGTGTTATTTTAAATCATTAAATTCTTTTACCATAATGTAATAGTAAATAAATAGTTATATTTATTAAAACAATATTTACTTCATATCCAACTTTTTGAGAAGTGTTTTTCTTTTTATTCATTAAGAAATTTTACCATAATGCAAATTTCTTCTGCCATACTATTGGGGCAATGATACCCCTGCTATATAAAAGCTAGAGCATATACACCCTCTACTTTAACAGAAGACTAATAGGGATACATAACACAATCTTATCTGTCATCAGATATTTAATTAGTGGATAAAATTACGACAATATATATCCGTTAGTATAAAGGACGTATATGCTTTAATTTTTGGACGGCATGAACATCAATGTTCAAAAAATATGACGAAAAATATTTGCTCACTATTTCCAATAGTACAGGGATATATTTGTCCTCTTTTCCCTTTAAATTAAGTCGATCTCAATCCATTTGATTTTTTTTTTTTAATTGACCACAATGTAATCTCCAATTTTAATTCATTTTAAGACTCTTTTTTAACATTGGTGGAATATATATGTTTATATTGAAGGTATAAATTACTATTTCCTTTATATCTTCTAGATTACATCATTGATAAGACTATATACCAACTTCCACATTACAGAGAACTACAGATGTTTTTTAGTATGGTGGAGATATGTAGTGTGTTCCCCTTTTTAGCAACACATTGATTATCTTTTTTAAAAAAAGAATAGTCATTACAAGCCACTCAAGTTTATCACTTCAAAAAACAATCTCAGATCTTCCTGCCACCAAAAAAGTAAAATAAAAATCGATTACTTGTAAGTTGCAACACACAGAACTTCAAAATTTATGTACACTTAATAATAATGTATAAAGTTCAGGTGGTGTGCATCGAATAAACCTTATATATATACTAATATATGAAAAAGTTAAGACAGTAATGAACCAACGGTAAAACAATAATTCTCTAATATCTTGCATTACAATGAAAACTAAGGACCCAAACCAATTTCCCTCAAGAGTAATAATGTGAAGTTTTTCGATACATAGCTTTGTGTAAACTTGAGACGATAGGTACAAGGAGATGTATCACGTAAGGCACGCTAAACAAGCTTGCAAAATTACAGTCCCGGTTAAAAAATAAAGAGAAGTTACATTTGGACAATAACTGTTTGGTCAAAAGCCAGGAATTTCTCCTGGCATGGGAGCTAATTCGTTATTGCCAAACCTCTCCTCGTCGTAGAAACAGGCATGAACAATCCTACCGCCAAAAAATCGACCTTCAAGTTCTATAAGGGCTTTAGTTGCGTGTTCTGCTCTCTCAAATTGAACGAATATCCGAACAGCTTCTTCATGAGGGAAATTTGTTTCTGTAATCTCAAATATTAAGACACGAGTTACAGTACCAAACTTAGAGCACTCTTCAGCCACCTCACCTTCTAGGTCATCATCAACCTCGCCAGGACCAACCTTCAAAAGAAGGAAAATAGGAACAAAAGATAGGTCAGATCATAAAAAAAAACGCGTTAAAGATTTGTTCGTGTATTATATCCCTACAGATGGTGCATCAGTTCCCTTCACTGAATAACTTCTCTTTTTTTGGCAGAGGGTCTATCGGAAACATCTCTACTCCACAAAGGTAGGGTAAGGTCTGCGTACATCTTACCTCATATGTTGTTTTTGGGTCTACTCTATAACTTGGACACCCCCCCCCCCCCCCCCCACAAAGCCATTCACTACAGGAAAGAGTTCAATATTGCAGATGTGAAGCTCTTGGAAAAGTGTAACCTCATGCAAGCCCCACTTTTCATTAATGGCAAAACTATATTTGATCCAAAATGTTTCAGTAAAAACCAGGAGATCCAGAAAAGAATATAATACACACACAAAGCAATGCAGCAGTCTGCCATTAACTCTCTTATAAGCGAAACATTTAATTCCAAATGATGTGTAACCTAATGCGCTCTTAGTTCCAAACCTCCACCTTATTGCCAGTTCACCATAAAGCATGCGCTCCACCACCCTAGTCCATCTTCCCATCATTCCAAATAATTCTTTAACTAAATTTGGTCGAATTACTTTAAAGTTGTATTTCATAGCTTTATACAACTTAAACCTCATTAATCAAACAAAGAATACATATATCCAATCCATCAACAATTCTTCAGATATAGTTCACTTTAACTGCAACCAAATTCACCATGAACCAGCATTACAATCCTTCCTAAATGAATCTCTACTTCCTCCGCATTGTAATACCATCTATAATCCAAAGGTATCTATGCGTGTATATCCTTGTCCAAAGACCCATACAAGCTAGAGAAGTTTGAGTAAAAGCTAACCCCTTGGTTCATTCACTAAAAGTGACTTCCCCGCTGAGCAGAGCAATTAACCATATTACAAACCCTAGAGTGAGTGGAGAAATACTTAGAATCACAAGAATAGAAGCTAATCAAGGGTTGTACCCTCATTTATGAAGATATTGGTAATCACCAGCACACGAGACCTTAAAGGGGAAAAGAGGTACTTTTTTTCCCCTATATCTAGAGAAAGTTGATTCCCCTTAGTGTAATGTGAAAGCAGTCAGCAAATGCACAGACAAATTTCTGAGGAGATGTTTTAAGTAGCCAATGCCAACAGAAAATGATAGACAGAAGTGGATAATGTTCTAATTAGCTACTTTAGTATTTAACTTATCAGGCAATCATTAAAGATTGATAAAAAATTATACTAATACTCAATAGTTCTCATTTTCCTTAGAAACCAGTAGTACTTATTGTTAGACCCCAAAATAGTTTGGTAGGCACAAATTAATGAAATAAAACATAAGGGTTAAGACTAATTGGTCCTTTATCCTTTTTTAAAAAAGAACCTATAGATCGCATAATAAAAGGTTAAAAAGTTCACATAGATAAATCTGTTGAACAGGTTCAGTATACTATATAAAGACCAGTCAGTGAACCTTATAAAGAAAAAGGATTTGTGAGTGAATCTTAGTACATTAGCTACCACAATTAAATAACTTGTCAAAGTATACGAGTAGCACACTGTCTCTCAAGACCTAACAAATGTCAGAAGAATGAACAATTCAATAGCCAATTATACATAATACCTTTTCACATGATTAAACTACATGACTGCCTCTAGAAACACAAATTCAACAATGAAACGTTAACAGTCTTAACACCCATCATCTAATAAATAAACAATCAGAAACACTCACTACCAAATATTTGACCTTAAATGAGCTCATATAGATAACCAATCAGAAACTTGTTTCTGATAACAAAGGCAGAATGGTAATTCTCTTCTCTGCTATATTAGAAAGATAGCTTTTTTTTTAAAAATGGAAAATAAAAAATGGGGTAGGGAAAGGGGAAATGAGGAAGGGGATTACAAGGTGGGGAATCCAACCCTCACCAACAAGGTGAAAGTTCAGGTAGTCAAACAACTAAGCTACTAAGATAGATTAAGGTGGAAGCCAAATTCTTCTTTTTCTCAATGAGGTGAACAATTTTATTAGGTGGAAGCCAAATTTAAAAGACTATTCTCAATGGCATGGCTGAGCACTTCACTTTTACGGGCCAAAAATAAAAGCAAATTGACGGGTGTGTTGGTCAGAAATCACTAAAGGACGAAAGTTTTTCTACTTCAAATTTCCTCAGCGTAAACAACTCTGATTCAAAACACAGCTGAGCCCCTGGAAACTACTTGCACTAAGTGTAAGACTAAGCCAAAGTTCAAACGACTGAAACCAAATTAACTCATATGAAAGAAACTATTCTAGCAAGAAACCATCATAATTTGTACAGCTAAAAAAGCTCATATAATAAAAATCCCAAATCAAACAGAGCAAATAAGTAAGTCAATAGAACATCATAAAAATCCATATCATATTCCTGAGCGACTTAACTATATGAAAGATACTATTCTAGCAAGAAATCATCATAATTTATGCAGCTAAACAAGCTCATAGAGTAGAACTCCCCAAGCAAGCAGAACAAATAAATAAGTTGACAGAATATCTTAACAATCCATACCATATTCCTAAGCAGCACGACCCTTGTTGGAGGCATATTGAAATTGACACTCTTAACCTTCTTTTCAGGTGCCTGTTGTTGTTGTTGTTGTTGCTGCTGCTGTTGCTGCTGCTGCTTTGCTTCACTAGCCACTATAACCCCACCTCTCTTATCAGTCTTCTTAGCCATCAATGGAGTCGTAATTCCCTGCTCCAGCTTTCCAAGTCCCTGACCCTCCTTCCAACCCATCTTAGCCATCATCCTTTGTGCAGCTGTCATCTTTCCTTCCGCTCCCAATCCCAAACCCCCACTCTCTGACCTCCCAATACTAAACTCATTCCCTGATGGTGGCGAAGGCGAGCGTGGGGGAGCACTGCCTCCTCCTCCACCACCTCCACTCATTGCCGCCCTCCGCCTCCATGCCTCCTCACCTGAAATATTCAATTCTCTCTCTTTTTCTCTCTTCTCCTTTTCCTCCCTCTCTCGCTCCCTCTCCTTTCTCTCTCTTTCTTCCAACTCTCTCCGCACCTCAGCCTCCATTTGCTTCCTCTTCTTCTCCCTCCGATAATCTTCGTAATCATTCGGCCGAGCCGGGTCGTATTCTTCTAATACACTGCTGGTAACAGCCACCAGGGCTGGTTGAAACGACGTCGTTGCAAAGGTGGGATTTGGATTAGTGTTCTCGTCAAGAGGGATCGATGGATTAGGTTTTGGAGCTGCTGAAGGCTGCGGTTTGGGCTTCGGCTGAGGTCGAAGAAGTGTTTGGGGTGGGGCGAAGGGTTTGCGAAGGGCTGAAGGAGCCATCTTAGCACTGCTGGACCACACATTAGCTGTGGTGGCGTTGGTTGGCTTGTCATCGTCGCCGGAGGACGACGGCGGAGGGAGATCGCCGTATAAGCCGCCGAGCATTGTAACGGAAAGCGATCGGAGATTCTAAATTGACCAAATGAAGTTGGACGGAAGTTGAGATTTTAATATGTATTTTACTGCTTTGGTCCTAAATGTTTTTCTTCTTTAGTTAGTTTGCAATCAAAAACATAATAATATTAGGAATAATAGAAATATTCCTATCATAATATTAATCCACTCCATAGTTCAAAAAATTACATAATATCGCATTAATTAATAATTTTGTACTAATTTTCAAGTCAAATATATCACTCATTTCACTGTCAAATTAAATACATATATGTTAAACACATATATTTTTTGACAATAAATACGTTCTAAAATATAAATATATAAAAAGAGAACGACGGCGGGTGAATGTTACGTGTATCTTTTGATATTAGACAAATACATTTTGAAAATCAGATACACAGGGGGAGAGACAAGAGAGAATCAATGTATTCCATATGTGCGTGCTAATCACACTTAAATACGATATATTAAAAAATAAATTACATCTAATTTGATCCGCGAATCTAAGTGAATATGGTATGGAAAATAATTTCAAAAACTAAGCAATACACACATAAATCATAATTATACCCTAAATTAGTGAAATTTATATTTTTTTGCTCTTTAAATTATGACTTTTTTGCAAGTTCCATATGTAACTAATGATTGCTTCTTTTACCTAATGTAACCTATTCTTTTGTATTAAAAGGCATATAAACTCTGAGTTAGTCGCATATCATTTTCTGTTTTCTTTTTTTATAATCATAGTGGCGATGTCAACTTTCACATGCCTCGATTAATTTCAATAACATCTAATATGTATCAAGTATCACATAACTCTATCCATCAAGATAAACACATGAATCTTTTTATGAAAAGAATCACTCAACAACATGCATGTGCAGGCCAACTCAACATCGAAAAGTATTTTACCATAAAGCGAGTGATAAATTGTGTGAACATAAAAAATAGATGGTTAGGATACACCAAATTACATAATCAATGCTATATATTTGTTTAAAATGCATCCCATTCAATTGTTTAAGCGCACCAAAGTTTATTTGTTTAAAACTATCCTATAGCCTTGTGTATGTCAAGACGAGAATGCGTTTACATCTCAAAGTTGTGAAAACTATCAAATGGTACATTTTATTTTGTTTTGGACTACCATAAGTTTGCATATGAAACACACAAATCGACTTGAAAATTGAGAACAAATTAACACAAGTCATGAAGAGAAGCCAAAAAAGGCTTTAAATTATATTGACATCAAATTTTTTTATGGGAAAAGTACGGTGGGAACTACTGAATCGATCTCAACATCTTATTAACTGGGAACCTGCACCGTAATGCTGTGTGCAAGTGTCGAACATAACCTGGTTGACGATTAGGTCTATACTTCACCAAACATGGTCCAGTAAATTTGGCGATGAGAGTGGATCAAGACGTAGAAAAATGACAAAATATGAGATGATATAAAACGAAGATCCTTTCAATGTGTACAGCAACACAACTCCCTTTGGCAGTTTGGACACATCTAGAGGCAGTTGTGTGTTAGTAATAAAAGTATGATCTACTGAATCACCTGCACTAAAGGCCTTTAATAAGTGAGAGGAAAGAGAGAGCATTCTTTACCTATGAGTTGAGGAAAGAATCATCTGTGGCTAAATCGACTTTTAAGCCCAGTAATATACATCAGGCTCCAAAACCACATATTAGTCCCAGCCGATAGCAAGCGCTGAGACTCTCATCAGTGCACCAGACCAATAGCAAAAGTGCCAGGTTTTTTCTCCCGCAACTGCACCTCGAGAATTCACAGTGGTTCCACACTTCACTTTTTGGTTTCTCCACTAGATGATCCCACCGTTCCAGCAGGGGGCTTCTCCACACTACTTGAACTAGCATTGCTAGCGCTTTGGCTGCCACCTGATTCTGGAGGCTGTGAGGTATCACCTGATGATCCTTCTTTCACATTACTGGTGCACACATTAGTGGGTGGAATATGAGCATTTTCTTCTTTTGACCGAGTAGTATCCTTTGGAGCTTCTGATTCCTTTTTGACGTCGCCATTAGGTAAAGGAGGCCCGACCACATCAGCAACACCAGCTGAATCCGAGGTTTGATTGGATGTTGCAATTGTATTAGAGTTTTCTCGCCATTCAACCCATTCAGGAGGCTTAATGGTTTCATTACTTGTAGCACGATGCAAGTCCTCAGACAAACTAGAGGGTGCAGGATGATCAGAACTTTGTTTTGGCTCAGGTCGATCAGATGAGGCAGTGTCTGCCAAATCATCATCTTCATCAGCAGCTGCATCATCATTTGTCCTGGGCCTAATAATATTAGTTTCTTCTGTGTCAGGTGAAGGAGAAGCAACCAAAGCAGTGTACTGTTCACGAATCTCTTTGTCATCCTCAAAAGCAAACCAGTTGGAATTTGTAAAAAGTGATCCACTGAAAAAACAATTATAGGTAACATCATTGTTACTAATAATACTGCGACAGACACAAAGCATTTTGAACACTGTCTTTTACCCACCTTTCCTGATCGTCCCCCAGACGTAGTGAAGATATCACAACTTCAGCAGACTCATCATCAAAATAGACATCCTACAGAAAATCAGAAGAGTTAGTGTAAATGAGTTGCCTGAAGAGGCACAAGTTGTGCATCGCCACAGGCAAAAAGCGTAAAGCAACGTCATGACTACTAAGACTTGAGCGCAAAGCACAAATAGGTCCAGAGAAGAGAGCACTAATGAAGAAAAAATAAATGTAAACACACCAATTATCTGGATTAAGGAATTGAAAGATTAAAATTAAATATATGAAGCAAAAATCATGTCACTGAGTTCAAACATAAATTTGAAGTTCTGATTTAGATGTAGGGATGCAGTGCCAAGTTTTAGTGACTAGGTATTTATACCAAATTTTACTAATTTCTAGTTGTAATCACTCGAACTCCATTCATAATGTTCTATTAGCAATCAATCTACTACTTCACGAACTATATTTACTTTCTAGTATGGTCCTCCTAAAGCCAGAGCCATGGTGATAAAGCATAGGTCCTAGAACCTTGGTGACTGCACTAAAAGGTCATCTAAGCTTAGCCAAAACACCCAACCTGCGCTTCACCAAGCTTTAGGCTTAAGAGGGTTTTTCCATGTGAGCCTTAGTGACATTGGTCATGACAACATAATTAATACTAAATAGGAGGATTTCCAAAAGAAAAAATTAAGTTGGAAAAATGCTTTTGAAATTTCTTAAGGAGAAAGCACACAAGTGAGTTATAAAATCGACCATTATCTCAGAACTGTTATACATACCCTCTATGAGAATTTTAACAAGATATCTATAAATGCTCCAAACTCAAGGTTAAAGGGTATAACAGTTTGTATGAGATTACCCTTTAAACTTTAAAGTCATTTGTAGAGCCTACTTCTTTGAGATATATATATTATAAGATATGACAAGGTGGACATACAGCTAGCAAGAAAATTCCGTTAGATATTCCTACATGCAATATTATATCGCTTCATTCTTCCATCACAAATGACATGTTTATTTAATTAATAAAATAATAAACTAAATATGCACAGATAACTAACTGGCTTTAAAGCAATCAAAAGCTAAGGGCAATGTGGGTATTTTGATAAGCTAATAGGTGACTTCAGAACTACTCCCTCTGTCCCAAAGTACTTGTCAAGTATCGTTTTCTAGAGTGACTAATCTTCGGAGCTAAATTGAATTAGATTAATTTAATATTTTAAGAGTAAAACTTATCGATTCATAAACTATATGAAAAGTACTATAAGTTGCATTTTTTCTAATATCAATACGGTGGAAAATACATCTTAGAATGTTGGATAAGGTTTATGAAGTTTGACCCTCGAAAAAGGAAATGTGACAAGATCCGGACGGAGGGAGTTGTTGGAAGTATTGCTAATGACCAAAAAGAAGTTCCTGTCAGCCACATTGAATTAAAGGGATGATCAGTATTGAAGGTGGAACAGAGGTGGTCTGCCTTACAAATCGACTCAACTTTCTCTAATGATCATCATTATGAAGAATGATATCAATCAATCAATACAATTGACTATGCCTTAGTAACAAATTAGTTGCACCTCCTCTAAATATCTTCCCGCTATATGAAGACGCACTTCATGGCTGTGAATGAAAAGTGGAGGTGAGGGAGAGAAAGTACGCCCTGTACCCTCTCACTAGAGCATATGCAGAAACAGCATATAGAAGTACGGTAGCAGACAGTTCGTATATCTCATTAACTAAGTAATCACTGAAGGACTAAATAAAACCTCAACAGTTACCTCATCATCCCGCTCAAGTGAACCACGAGCCTGCACGCAGATAAAGTCTTCCTTTAGTACATTTTTAATGATTATACACTTAATGACCATGTGCTTAAAAAATTGATATGTGAAGATTAAAGATGAAGTTGAACAAAAAAAGGTTCAAAACAAGAAAAACCAGGAAAGGAAAAAAAAAAAGCAAAATCAAGCATCCATTGTTTTGGCACTTTAAGATATAACTTGTATTGAATTGCTTGCAGACAATCTACAGAGTGCTCCATAGTTTAGGCTACTTGAGATAAGGTTTCTTTAAACTTAAAATGAAAGTCATTTAATAAGGAAGATCACTAAATACCAACATTCCTAATTATGACAGAATTAGGAAGATGCTATTAACAGAATAAAATTCATTCTAGCTCTCACTGGTTTCTGTCTTAACCTACTACATCTAGGCTGTTATACCATGACCATATAACAGTTACAAGAGGCTGGCACAGATTCCCGGACCCTCTGTCTAACCCTGCTACATCTATATTGAATTATGGATCTTATACCATTTTCAGCAGAGGCTTTTTACAGTCAAAAATTCAACCACCGATTCTGAACAACATTCCTGTGATTGGGACTTGCAGATAAAAATCAAAACCACACTTCAAATTCAATTATAAATAATTAGATATGCAAAAAGGTGTGGGCACTTAATATGAATCAAAAAGCACATTTACTGTGCTCATTTTACTTCATCTCTAAAGATTATACATAGCATGCAGCTCTAAGAAAGAACTACTCTAAATATAAGAAAGATAAATTCTCCAACTACCTATCAATGTTCCAAACCTTCTGTCATTACCTTCTCCAGATATAAACACAGGAACCTAGCCAGCACTATTAAATGCTAAAAGATAGAGAGAGATCAAGAAATGCACAATCATGTTGTCTTTTGTTAAGGGATATGAAGAACACCTCATCAAGTTCATCGTTGTTATAGATTCCATAGCGGAAGGCCTGGCTTAAGTTATTTGCCAGAGCTGCAACATCATAGTCTCTATCTTGATAATCATCATCATCACTGTCCCTCATTCGGTCATGCAGTGATGTGGGTCTCCTGAGAGAGGTTACATGAAATAAAAGTCAATATTATGCTGGTATAAAGACTAACAAACTACAATCATGATCAATCCAATGAAAAGATGAAAATATACCATTGGTATTAGAAAGGATGTAATGATTATATTTTCTTCAAAATGTTGTGTCCAACTCAAATGAAAAAATGGCGTACTTTTATAAAATTTACACAAACGATCAAAAGTGAGGAACAGTCAAATCTGGGCATGATTCTCTCCTTCAATCGCGGCAAGAATTTCTTGTAAGGTAAGGTAAATATCATTAGAGGAATTCGGCTAGGAAACTCAAAATGCTTTTTACAGAATAAATGAGACATTCAAGGCCCACAATTTGTTATATATCATGAAACATGGTACTCCCTTTTTCCTAAACTATGTGACACTCATTCCTTTTTAGTCAGTTCCAAAAAGAATGACATCTTTATATACTTCTCCCAATTTATGTGAGGCAAGAAAGAAAGAAAGGCTTTTGAAACTTGTGGTCTCAAACAAGCCATAGATGTTGGTGTGGCTATAAATCATCTCACTAAGGGTAACATAGACATTTTAAAAAGTTTAATTGTACTAAATATAGATATGTATCATTCCTTTTGGGACAGGCTAAAAAGGAAAGTTTGCCACATAAATCGGGACAGAGGGAGTAACAAATGAATTTTATACTTCCCATTCTACCCTTAATGAGAAGATTTTTAATGATACAAATATCTACGGCTTGTTCAAGACCACAAGTTTCAAAATTCATTCTTTCTTAAACTTTGTGCCCAATCAAACACCGCCACATAAATTGAGATGGAGAGAGTAATTAACAAGAAAAATGTCCACTGCCTGAGGCCTCCTGAAAGAAGGTATTCTTTTGCATTGCACTTCTTAATCAAACAACACCAACAATTTAGTACACACACAATCCTTGTTTTCACTGCCTCACACCCCTGCTGTATCAAATAAAAAACAAGCAAAATAAAAATAGAGGTACTAACAATGCAGCTACTATTTGCCTTATTCAGAGTCCAGGTAATGCCTTTTCAACAAGATGGCTAGCAAGTGTTAATTTTATTTTTTTTTGTGTGTGTGAGAGAGAGAGAGTGAGAGTGAGATCTATCATGAGTATCATCCATGTTAACCAACAAAAGGAGAAGCCAGAACTTACGCAGCTCAATTTCTGTTTTTGAATAATTCAACAAATATGTAACCAACTCTGTTTTTGAACTTGGGCAGCTCAGTGTCTGTGAATTTCAGACTTCCATTCCTAAATCGGGATAAAACAAGTTGCAGAACTCAAACCTTTTCTGAATTCTGATAAAGGTGGATGTGTATAGGTTGACAACCAATCTAGAACTAGTCAATTAACAAAGACTCCTCACAATATTATTTGGAGCAAAACGAATAATGAGAAATATAGCTGAGCCAAATTATTTGTGTTACTCACAGAGATCAAGTTATGCCTTTCCAACAAGAAGGTAGCAAGGGGAGGGGGGCAGTAGTGTGTGATTGATACATCTCTTGTATTAACAAACAATGCACAACACATCCCACAACAAAGACTGCTCAATTCCAGTTCTCAAGTATTTCATAATCCTAGTAATGCAGTCACGGTATGACACTACATGAATCTACCTAATATCTTCATATTTGCATCACTATCCTTTGTGCATGCCTTCTTCTCTGCAGGTGGTTTATTTACTTGGAAGCAATCCCCCATCCCCCTACACTATAAAAAAAAAAAATAACCAGCACAAATTGATAGCAGGCAATAAGGCACTCACCCACAAGCCCACTGGAAAACATTTTCCACAGCATTCCGTTTTTGAAGAATATTTGTCTGCCAATCAATCCATTCACTATTCTCCTGCCAAAAAGAACTTGCATTTAGGACAAGGAATTTACATTTAAAAAAAATTGCAAATGTCAAGCATAAAAAGGAACTGTGAAGGGCTCCTACTTGAATACATAACGGAGGCAATCACTAACAACCTCGCAAACTAATGCAGATAGGAAATTTGACCATATCAAATCACTAAAGTGAGACTGCACTAAAGAAAAACAATCAAATAGAAGAGACTTGACGTGAGTAGGTGAATTCTCTATATAATAAAAGGCATCTTCTGAAATTAACCTCAAGGTACCCAAGATGATTATCCCCAAATGATTATATAGATTTTTTTCCAAATGGTCAATTGAAAATCACTCCATCAGAGGTCAATGTAATTTCTCAGTACGTATAGACTAAATAAGTACAGGTAATACACTATACAACTTATAATCATGTGGGCATATCGCATATTTTAGGTAATGGGTAAATAGGTTTTAAAAAGTAGTTGATAGGTGAGTTGGATCTTCTTGATAATTTGTGTACATATTTTGTACTGGAAATTGTTCTTCCACATCAAAAAAATGTGGGCTGGACTTTCTGTTATTTAAATGTAGAATTTAAGTATATTTTAGTTTGTTTGTTTTTTTGAAACTGAAGGTATATTTTAGTTATAAAACTTACATTAGGTACTAAATAACAACATACTAACTGTAGTCCCACAAAGTAGGGTCTGGGGAGGATACCCTACAGTAGAGGTAGAGAGGTTGTTTCCGATAGACCCTCCGCTCAAGGAAAAACAGTACTCCAACACAGTACAGAAAAAGAATAAATAGAAGTGAAAGCATAACAAAGCAATCTGATCGAAGTACAAGAAACAACAAAAAGTAACACAAATCAAGGGACAAAAAAATACACGAGCAATACAACAATTACTAGCAGCAGACAACACACTACTGCCTACTTACTTTAGGTCAATGAAATTTAGCCAAAATCATTCGTCCACTACCAGCCATGAAATTTTGCCAAAATGAAGCTATGTTAAGAAATATGATTAGGTATTAGAGCAACTTTGTAGGTAATCTAAGAGAAACAAGAAAAAGAATCACCTCAACATCAACTTCCCAAACACAGAGCTTTTAGTAAGTCAAGCTTCTTCTAGCAACACAAGTAAACTACCAGGAGAATGTAGCGTCTAATGCAACAGATTTGTAAATCTGCCCCCAAGGCTAGCTCTAGTGGCAAAAGGTGGAGGATTTGCGGCTTAGGTCGCCCTGCACCACACCACGCAAAACGAAGCTTGGTATTTAAGTGGAAAAGTGTAGAGGGGCAGGCCCATTATTCCCCGAGTTTAAAAGGCTGTGATTGGTCCAAATGGCGGGTCACGAACGGATTTCTCAGTTATCAAAAAATGATATGTAAATCTACATTCAGTCTCTAGGAAAAGGTGTGACAATCAAGATGTGACCCATCCATTAAAACAAGATGGTTGAAATATGAGAACACAATGACAGTGTTATGCAATAGAAATTTACACAGAGTGGTTGTATATATGTAATCAAATATTGGGTCTCACAAGATGGATGTCATAAAAATATTAATCCTAAGATGGATGTGCGGCAATACAAGATTGAAAAGACAAAAAAAATTACCACAAGGTGCATATACCATGCAGAGGATAAAAACAGAGAAAGTTGTCTAAGATGGTTTGCACTGTCATATGTGAACCTCCATACGTACAGCAATCTAGGTGCAACACTATAATGAGTAAAGGTGCTAAAAGAGGAGGTAGACCTAAAATCATACACACAGAGTCAGAATCTCTCATATAAAGGATTCATATATGCAATACCAACTAACTGAAATAAAGTTTAATTGTTGATACACTTTAATTAAGTTTGGTATTTGTCATAAGACTCATTAGTCTGCATATAGACTTAGATAACAATGTACATGTGGGATTTAGTGACTTTTTTAAAAGACATAACTTAATATTGGAATGAAATGGGCTCTAATAAAGCAGAATGAATATTGAGGATTCATATAATTAATCCCAACTAGTTAGGGATTGAGGAGTAGTTGATTGAACATCTATTACACTACCAGGTAGTATGAGTAGAGCAACTTCTGCGATGACCAATGAAATATGCATAAAGAAGTCACTTGTGTCCTGTGAAAATTCTCACTCCCTCTATCCCTATTCAATAGTGTCATGCTTCTCATTACTTCCCCTAATTGCCCCACTTGATGAAAATGCAGAACACATTACTTTAGCAACTGCCAAATGGACCTTAAGAAATCTCTATTTATCAAATGCAAAATCAGCTACTCAAAGTGCAAACATCCTTGTGCCTTGTGTAGCTGAATAGCACAGTAAAACAGGACGTAATCAAATTGGAAGAACTACATGAACAAATAACACATGAAACAAGATATTTCAAACACCTGCAGACGCGACTGTATGCCATTATTATTGTTCCCTAGTTGAACAAGTTTGTTAGCTATTCGCGTCACATGCCCAATGTTTCCAATCCTGGGTGGGGTTCTTCCCTCAACAGAGGCCGTTGGCTGCATCCACATTTAAAAACTTAAGTGACCAAAGGTTTCAACATATACAGCCCAATATACAAGTAATATTAAGAATATTGAGTCAAAACACCTAAATTTTGATTAATACCTTGGATTGATCAGCAGCAAGCGTTGAGTTTTTCTCTGCCTCGAGAATTTTCAAGAGAAGATTACAGTCACTAAGAAGATGGTCAACAAATTGAATATTCTTACTCTCCAGGCACGAAATTATTATAGTCTCAACATGATGATGCAAAAAGTTGTTGTATGGATACCTGGATTCAATAACAAAGAAACCGACATCAAATACCTAGACACTCTATCAAGTAACAGAAATCAGAAGGTTATTTGATAATATAGTAACATAGTAATTATAAAGAGCACTTACTCAAAAAACAATTCTAAGATGCGTTTAACAGCACCAAGCCGAATCAACTCCTTTTCAGCAGCTTCACTGCTAACACTCACCAAGACTGAAACAAACTCTATAATCTGAAATTCCCAGTTGATCGAAATCAAAATTTGAGGAATCAAAGTCTAATTTACCACCCAGCATAACATTAAAACACAGTGCAGGTGGACGGGAGGATTTTTTTTTTTTTTGATGAAGTAAATGTTTCATTGAATGGAACAGCAGAGGGCATCACATGATTATTCATTTTTTTGGAGGGACAGTGCAAAGGGGCCTAGGGAAAAACCAAAGAAGTATGAAAAATCTCTGATAAAGGAAGGCTGATAGAGTATAGTCCTCTTATTCACATACTCAAAAATCTTTTTTTACAAGTCTAAAGAGAGCTCGAAAAGCTTTATTAATTTATTTACAAAAAATATAATACTGACGGACTCAACGAAGTACAACAAACACGAGGACTTGCCGCTACTTTAACGCTTAAGCTAAATATTGATCTCCAAACTAGCCCCCTCATTTGTCAACTACTGAACTACACAGTTGAATTTTGAGGGGTTCAATTACCCACTTCCTTGTATCTCACAGCACACACCCTTTTTTTTTTATAATGGTAACTTTACTTCTATATATCCACAGGTATACTACAACCATAATGTAGTACCCCTTCAAAAGTATTACAACTTAAATATTGTGATTCAGTTCTGTGCCTTACAAAAGTTTAAAACATCAAATATCTTCTGCTTGAGCTAGTAGTTTTTGCTCACACCAAAAATAATAAAGGCCTAAACAATTCATTTTAAGATTCTGAATGTTGTTTTGAGTCCCCTCAAAGCACCTTTTGTTCCTCTCAATTCAGATTGACCACCAAATACATGCTGGGACGATCTTCCATTTTTCTTCCTTCTTGCTCACATTACCATCCATATTCCAGCATCTTAGGACATCTAGAATGCTTCCAGGTCTAAGAAGTATTTATTTACCCAAATGAGAAAATGTGTTTATATACACGTGCTGCCACCATGTCATTACCCATTTCTCCTTTTTTTCCCTATTTTAGCTTCACTTTCATCTTCCCTTTCTATACACAAAAACCTCAACTTTCACCACTCGAATCAACAAATCACACGCAAAAAAAACTGATCATTCACTGAAAAAGCAAATGCAAAATCCTAGGACTAAGTCTAACAAGCTTAAGTTGGAGCTATAAGCATCTCTTCAGAAAGCACCTATATAGAAGGTCCCTTTAGATGGATCTAGGATGTGGTTTTGGACTGAAGTCTGCAAGGTGAAGTAAGTGGATTTTGTTATGGGGTAGTTTCCTGCACATGTTAATTGTTTGTTTGCTACGGCTAAATAAGGAGCTCTTAGTGTGATAAAGGAGTTGGATTGGATGTCAGTGAGATAAGCTCGATGTGGGAAGTGGAGGTTCTGGAGACAAGCTACCTGAGTCATGTAGCTCGTTTAATGATAGATAGAGTGAAGTAGAAGTTGAATGGTACAGCTTGGCCGACCAAAAGTTGAGTTCCCAAGCCAAGAGAGTGTTTTCCCGATGCCTCTCATGCGTTTTAAGAGAGTAAATCAATCCATGCTATGTCAGCAAAAGAGGGAACAATAATTCCACTTCAAAATAGTCCGCCGAAGTATAGGAAAAACAATTTTAGTAAGGGGGTGGGGTGTACTTGTGTTTTATTCACAAAAAAAAACCAATTAAAACTCTCAAATAATGAAAGAAGAAAAAGTTTGAACACACTTTTCATTTCCTGCAAAATAAAATTCAGCACAATGTATTCAAGAATTGTGTTGCGCTTAAAGCTCATCAGACCCTGACGTTGTTAAGCACTTTTCGTCTTTGACAATGCTGACCTCTCTAAGTTAGATCAAAAGTGATACTAAATTATATCCATTTCTAATTCCAAGACAGAAGCTTGAAGAGCATTTACTTGATGATTTGAAATAATTACTCAAACCATAAAACTCCGCCTCTAATCCTCCACGAAAAGTAAGAAAGTCTGCATATTTTGACCAATTCAAGGTGAAAAGATGGTATAGTATTTGGTTAGCCTCATAAGAAAGAAATAATCACAACATAACTGCAACGTTTGGTTGGAAGTACTAACTAACACAAACATTAAAGTCATGTGGAATCTAAAGATAGAATGAGAATCGAAAATACGTGTATTAGCAATACGGGGAATAAACTATTCAAAGACAATATTCTGTTCAAGTAATTCATGTATAAAGATCTCCTCATTATTAATCTCCGCATAAACAACCTTTGCATTTACGATCTCTGCATACAAGAAGATGTTTGATAACTACCTTCAGACGATGCTTCCCAAGAGGTGGATGTAAGCTCCCATATGTTGTTGGCAAGACATTATCCTCTGATGAGATATCCAGAAGCTTCAGTAAATTACCTGTATAAACAAGTAATGACAACAGTTATTCCACTTGAATCACAACATACAAGTTAAAATCAGAGCCTATAGATCTAATTTATATGGAAAACATACCGAAACCTAGATAACTGGTATAGCACAATGAATTATCTCAAATTCAGTACTTCCAAAAAAAAGAGTCAGACTTATCCAGCGGAAAGCAAAACAAAATACAACGGGCAGCAGAGAGAAACAATTATAACATCGAAAGGATCTCCAATTAATTAGGATGTAAATTGTTACAGTTGAGGTATGATGCAATGAACCAGTGTACCACTTATTTTTTTCAATAATGAGTGTCACAAAACTCACAATAGCATGTATATATATGTGTACAGGTGTGTCATTTGTATATAGTTGGGTTCATTGCATCATATTTGTATATATGTGTATCATAATACACGACTCATAAAGGGAACCTAGAATCCAAACTTCGCATGAAAAAGAGGTCATAATTAGCCTTTTTATTGAACCATGCATATCTTTGACTTCCTTTGTGTGTTTTTCCTCCAAGAATCCAACTTTGCTGAATTAACACTTCACCATGGAAAGCACACTCCGAGATCTATCCTTCAATCATCACTAAAATAAACAAAACATATTTGTTTTACAAGTGAAGTCACAACACCTACTGAAATTTGATGCCAATCAACACCCTTCAATTTAACCAAACTGTTGCAGGCTCTCTTCTTCTTTTTTTTTTTTCTTTTTTTTTTTTGAAACTGGTGAGGTTGTATTCTACAGCATTAAGGGCATGCTATCCACCACCAAAAAGAGTCAATTAAAAACTTCCTATCAAATCTACAATCTGATCTGTATCTACTATACACAACCGTTTACACCAAAAAAGTAGATATACTATACAATTCCATTTGACCTTGTGTATGGAATTAGATCTATTGTCGAAGCATACACTGTTCCTTCCTTCCAAACTGACCACCATATACATGATGGTATTAACCTCCACCATCTCTTCTGGCTCTTCGTACCTCCTCTTCTTACCCAGCTCTTCAACACGTTTGATGTACGTTCTGGCATTGTCCAATTCAGATTTGTGATGCTAAGGAACAAATTCCAGATTTGAGCAGTGTAATTTCAGTGCAAGAAGAGGTGGCTGTTGGTTTCACTTGTCAAATTGCATAAAAAATTCCTAGGGACCAGCTGTCTACCCTTCTTCTGAAGTACTTCTTGTGTTAAACAAGCTCTCTTTATCACTAGCCAAGTGAAGCATTTCACTTTTGTAGGAATATCCCCCTTCCAAAGATAGTTCCAGAGGTGTTTTGGTCTCCCTGCCATCACCTAGAGACCTCTTCTGTAAGCACTGTTGCCTGAGAAAAAGCCATCTTTGCTGTGCTTTCACAACATCCTTTCTGTGGCATTGGCGTTGATGGTCACTCCGCCTAGCATCCCTAGTATCTCTTAAACCTGCAGGTAACCCCTCTCGAACATAAGATCCCTAGAAGACTTCCCCTTCCCTACAACATCCAGACTAAAATTTGCTACCAAATGGAGACTTTCAGAAACCTCAAGAGGAAATAAAGGCACCACATATTTTTTGTTTTAAAGTGTACTAGTAACGGACAGAAGAGGAGAGAGTGATGTCTGCAGGGTTAAATGTACTAATGGTATAACTTGGAAAAACTTGTATCATGTACGTCAAAAGTCAAATGTATTAAGCACTATAACAGAGCCTAAAATCACTATGGTGCAAGATAAGAATGTCAAAATCCTTTCTATTTAAGGGGGAAGGTGGAAGTTCAAGAAGATGCACAAAAATATTTGTCCACCAATAGACACTGTTCAAAGACGACCAGTAAATCCATACCTAAGCTTCCCAACATCCCTTCCACAGTCTCAGGATTTGCACTTGCTCCAGAGCACTGCATTGACTGGCGACCGTACATGTAATATGTTCCTGAAGCTAGCCTCTTAGGGTCTAATAACGATATGCACACAGATAACGAGTTAACCAACACAGATTTAGGTCGTGACTCCTCCAGAGCATGGCGAAATAACCTCTCAATGAAACTGTGGAACATCATATAACCAAATATGTTAGTGAGACCCGAGAAAATACAATAGTATCACAGGACTAAGGCTTCAATCAAAATCCAAAATTAATGAAGATTCAGAATATTAGAACACCTAGGGCTAGAGATTTTGGCAGCAATCCCAGGAGGAGCATATCGAGTAATGGCACACAAAGTTTCTGCTGCATTAGCATGCACTTCAGGGCAATCCTGCAATTACAGTGAATTCCATTACCATAGTAACCTACACCAGCAATTACAAGATTTGTAGGGTACTCAGTCACTAACTAAATTAGATGAACACCAGACCATCAATATTTGATCCATCCCTACTGAGCACATTATGTTTAACATTTAAATCGATAAAATATAACCTTCTCATCAGCCCCAGCACCTTGGTCGCCTAGAAAGCTGTCATCAGGCATGCAGTAATTCCTTTTTTCAGAATGGCAGCATAAAGCAGGAATGCAGTACTATCTTAGTTCCCCAAGCCAGGTTAGATATCGAAACACACAAATCATGTAATGTCTAATGACTGGGAAAATTAGAATGTTAGTAAATAAATTCAGGAAAATGACATACTGATGAGCTAAACTTATCAACGATCATCTCCAGCACATTTGTATCTTCCAACCACTGCATGTTCTCCGAGAAGTTGCTATACAAATGTTCATCGGTGCCAATTAGGCGGATTAACACCTTAAATCAAAAGCATTGGAACTTCTGGATTTAGTCATGCTAAACAAACAAAACATGCCTTAAACTATTTGAAAAACTACAAACCTCCATGATGGATGTAATTCCAATGAGATCAACCAACTTCTTGATAATATCTTGATGAGCCTACAAGAGAATAAACCATAATTATTAGCTTGACTGTGCTTGACTTTTTATTGAAAGCATTAAGAGGCGGTAGATATCAATGTTTCACCATTTTACAAGGGACAATAAATTTTTAAAAAAGTAGCCAGATGATTGATACATAAATACATAAAGAATTTATTGGTAGACCATACCAGTTACTCGCACAAGAAATGGCATCTCAAACTAAAGAAGATATAAACAAGACACAACAGGCGAACACTCTCCACCATCTTAAAGAACATAAAAGAAATGGATTGGAGACTAAAAGGGAGCAAGGTTTCATTCGGACATCCATAGACCAGCTTTACCTCGACTGACATAAACATCCAATCATTTCCTATATGTGTGTTTTTGTAATGCAAATCAATCGTGATAGCTAATAAGAAGCAGCAGACTTACTTGTACGTAGTTCATAAAAGCTGATGTTTTCCGCAGCAACAAGCATATGACAACCTAAAATAAGAAACTTGGGCATCAAGTACAGTGTAGAAACTGAAAATCATAATAACAGTTCACAGAAGAAATAAACCTTAAAAAATGGAAGTACTTCCAGAAAATATTAATGCAGTATTGTTTTCACCTAAAATCCAGCAAGTAAAGTCCTTCATTCAGTCTTACAGAAGATCTAGCATGCAACTATCACCTTGCTTTTGGTCGAAAAAGGAGCAAAACGATAGAAACTAGACAGGATAAAATTGAAAAATAAACATAGTTTTTCAAAGAGAAGTTTTTTTTTCAAAACTAAAACGTGGTACCGCCAACAGAGAAGTTGTCAACCTTGCAAACTTTTTCCCCAATAAGTAAAGGAATCAACCTTGCAAACTTATTAACCACTCCCCTTCCAGTTAAATATATTTAGAGATATGAACAAAGGAATACATAGCTAAGTGAAGCATAATTCACACTTATGTATCTAGTAGTCAATGATACCTTGCTGAAGTAACCGGCCAACAGAGTACTATGTGTGTGCTCAGGTTCCAAAAATGAGAATAGCAGGTTCATTAGCTGACATCCAAAATGACAAAGCCAATTTATATAAACAATATTCAAGGAACTGAGCATATAGTACAAAGGCAGAATAAAGATATATGACAAAAAAAGAAGAGTGAATACCTCCTCATTCTCAACCAATGCTTTAAGAATTATGTCCACCTCGCATGTAAAGATTTCACAAGCAATAAAAGGAAACCTGTGGCACAGTAAAACAAGATATCTTTTCATACATGCACTGGGGTCAAGGAAAAAGAGAACTCATATTTTCATCCAAAGAAATATTCAGAGCCTATAACATATGAAATGTAAATAACTTTCCAGCACCAGTCAGACACTCACTTAAAAGTTCGTTTCTTCTCTGCATCTTCTGGAGCCTCTTCCACTATGTACCTGACAAGTTGTTCAACTTGAGCTCTTTCTCGCAGACTGTCAGAAAGAAAAGCATAATATGATCAGTTTCTTCCAAGGAATGACTTCCTTTTTTGACAGGTTCTTCCAAGAAATGACCATTAAATCCTACAAGAAGAAAAATTTTGTGCAGAGATGGCACCAGAAGTTCCATAATATTACCATTTTTATAATGGTGACATTCTATGTATTAGCAGGTATTCTATACCAAACTGGGTAGTCCCCCAAAGTTAGACAGTTACAAAATAGAAGCCTGTCATCACATGATACTTCTTCCATATTGTCTAAACAAACAAAAATATCTTACTCGTATTTTTATTTTTATTTTTGACGACAAGGAAAACCCGCAGCCGCCACCCTTTTGGGGGCGCAAAGGGTAAAACCCCGCTCCTATGCGATAGTTCGCAGACCACATAGGAGAGGTTACCCGCACTAGGCAAGCCTGGTGTGACGAGCTCTACCCAGAAGGCAAACCCCTTGCTTTCGTTGGCAAGGGGTTTCGAACTTGTGACCTCCAACATGGAAGTCCCAGCTCAAACCACTGGGTCACCCCGAAGGGTTTACTCGTATTTTAAAAAGCAAAAGCGAAAAAAAATAGCGACAAGGTCCATGATGCTTAAAGCAAAATACTGGAAGTGAAGCATATGCTTCTTTGAAGTAAAACTCAGAATTCACAACATTAAAAAGATCACCAAAATTACATGAATTTAGTAAAATAATGATCAGAATGCAATTAAAATAACTGATTACACAATCCAATAAACAATAACGCTAATATTAATCCGACTATTCAAAGTTGAGATTCAAATAACCGAGACTACTTCGCATTGGGATCACATTGCTTGTCATTGTTTCAAGTGCACACTTTTATGAAGCCCATTGCTTCACCATTTAATTGATAACTCGTAAGAACACTGATCTTTACAGTCTATAGTGAAACAAAACTAAGTTTTGTTAAAATACAAGCACTGCCTCAGCCCACCAACACCCCCACCCTACCCACAAAAACAAAAAACAAAAAATTGTGTTCAAGAAGGATAACTTGGCATGTTTATTTGGTGCACACTAAAATTGTTGTAGTCCTAATTAACATACCAGAATTACAAAGTTAACCACTTGTTCTTACTAAATCCAGACTAGCCAATTTTAAACCGTAAATAAAGCTTCAAATGCACGCATGCATCACTAGACTCCCTCAGATAAACCTCATCATACAGCAGCAAATCCAGACTTTTCTTTTCACAATAAAAGATATTTACTTTAAATGGATTTTCCATGAAACATCAATGGTTGGGATATACTTTGTAGTTTGTACATCACATCCAAGATTAATAGAACTTGATTTTATTACAACTTATATCTAGCATACCAAGCGAATAAGGTGCTTACAAGTTAATAAGGCGTCCATTAAGAGCTTTACATTCTTGAATTATTTCATCCTCGTCCAAGAGCTCATCCAGTGCAAAATTTTCCTTATCCAAAATTGTCTCCACCTGAAAATAGTAAGTGTATCCTATAAATCTATGCACATTATTTTTATTATAAAATATCCACACACATTATTTATTGAGAAACAACATCAATATTCAATTGAACACTGATACAAAGCTTTGGAGTAAGCAATATTGAAAACCGAGAAGTAATGAAATCAAATATTAATTTGCGCTTGCATCCATAAAATTTATGTAGAAGAATATTTCTGAAATACTCCAAAGCAAAAGTTGCAGAATATTTTTAAATTCCATAATATATGATGAAGAATATTCAATTTAATTATTGAGATTGGAACTAAAGATGTGCTTGAGAGATAGTTGTCATACATTCACTGCCTACCTACTGTTTAAATAACACTAGCAAGGTCCAATTTAATAAAGAACCTTGTGTTTTCCAAAGGACAAACTACTATACATGGAGTCCCTACGTTGTTACTAAAATCTTTGAAAAGTTCTCTTTTTTGTCTCCTCCTTATCCTTCATATCAGAAACTCTCAACTGCTTGTTAGGGAACAGTACATGTCAATTTAGTAGACTTGCCATAGGTCATGAGCACAGAAAAAGTTTTTTCTTCTTTCCTAATAATTCAATTATTTTCGTCTCTTTTAACCATCTAGATGACACTGATTGCTGTGGTGAAACCCTGTATCCTTCCAGTGTAATATAAAGTGACTACACATCCACATTGTCTAGAAGAAGATCCATTTGTCCCCGTAGCTAACATGTAAAATCAGCACTCTACAACTGCTTTTTAGGGAACAGTACATGTCAATTTAACTGTTATGTCAACAATCTACATTAGTCCAGTTAACTGACATGTTCACTCTACATTATCATCATGAAACCATCCCTTTGTGTCACATCATCTTTTTGATCAAGTAAACATATTTCATATAATAAACAAGGCCATAAAATGACCATACACAAGTGGTATACCAAAAGGTAAAGAATCTACACAATCAACTGAATCTCTAAAAACTCCACCCAATCGTCTACACAATAGGGGACTTTCTGAGTGCACCAAAATAAAATAAGGGAATGAATGATACTTTGAGGGGAACTCGACTCTACACCTTCAAAAGCTCTTTTATTCTTCTCTCTCCAGACAACCCACATTATGCAAGTTGCACCATATTTCATCCCTTCGTCTTCTTCTCCTCCCACTCTTCCAACTGAACATCAATTCTTTCACCATTTTTTCCATAACCATGGAGCGCCAAACCACCTAAACATATCCCACCATACACTCATTGTCAAACTGCAATGTAGGAGAAGATGATCCACATCCTCACCCGCCTCCTTGCAGATGTAACACCAGCCGATGAATACAATCTTCTGCTTTTTTTAAGTTCTTTATTGTAAAATCGAGCCTCTTATGGCTAACCAAGTGAAAAGCACACCTTCCTTGGTGCCTTTGGGATCCATATTGCATTACATGGAAACACTTGCTCCTCCCTAAGCAATAGATTCTCATAGAAAGTCTTCACAATAAACATGCCATTTTCCCTTAAATCTCTACCACCATGCATCAAGCTTATCAATAGGGTTGTCTTGCCTATGTACTAAGACTAACAATCTTTGGAGCTCACCTACTCCCCAATCATTTTATTATTTTAGACAATTAAAATTACAATTGATACTTCCCAATCATTTAACATCCTTCTAAAGCTCAAGTCCCAAAAAGTCTCTCCGCCTATGTCCCCCTAATTTGTTGAACTATCATCTCTCTCTGGCAAGAAATTCTATAGAGACACTGGAAATCATCTTTCAAAGTGTCATCCCCGCGCCATCTATTTCCCCAAAATTAAACAACGCCTGAAAGGCAAAGTGATGTCTCTAGTTCTCCACCTCGTTCCAAAATTCCATATTTATCCTTTACCCCCCCCCCCCCAAAAAAAAACTCATAGCCATTGTGTCACATCATTATTCAATTAGTTAAGCCTTTATCAAGTTAGCCCATTAAATAAGCTAGCAAACAATTGAGTCAACAAATAGGTGTTAGATATCTTATACTATCGGTGTTATATTTTATGTGTGGTTTAGGCACACATAACAAGTTTTGAACCCTCTAGAGACAAAAGTCTGGTATTAAGTGTAAAAAAGAAGGGGGTTATCCACCAAGTTTCTAACTGTGCGCCACTGATCCTCAGGGAATTCTCTTGGGTAAAGGGGAAAAATATATATTGTACCTATTTAGTACAATTATATGGCTTAAAGTTTCAGAGCACGATCAAATGGACTTCCATTCCTGGAATCTGCTCCTCTAACTTCCATAAAAACAACCAACTTCTTAATGAAAGGCTATCTGGAGATGCTTAGAAAAGGTGTCTAGGATGGGAAAAGGGTAAATTGCCCAAGTATATGGCATAGGACTTGAAATGGCCTATGTATGTGGTACAAAGAAATGGATTTCCATTCCCCGGATCAGCTCCTCTAAATTCCATAAAAACAACAAATTCCAAATGAAAGGCTACCGGGGCATGCTTAGAAAAGGTGTCTAGTATGGGCAAAAGGTACATTGCCCAAGTATGTGGCATAAGAATTGAAGTGAAATAGTGCATTGGGAAGAACATAATTTTACCAAGAGATATCATTTACTTCGTTGATGTCAATCTAGAAAGCAGAATAGCTTAAAATTTGCAACATAATCTAGCACTTAGTTCAGACAAAAAGCAAGTTACAAAAAGTACATTCCTCGAAAAATTCCACAATGCTGCACAAAGTAGAATTGCGGTTCAACATTGAGGACCTAATAGACAGGAACTTCATTGGTACTATTTTCTTCAATTAGCAGTTATAAAGATGTATAATTCATCAAACCACAGCTATTTGTTCAAGAAATTAGATCCAATCATAAGGCCCACCAGTCCATCATAAACTTCTCCTCTGCCACTGTTCCATTGCTCTAAAAATTAACCCAAAAAATATCTTTAAAAATGCCACCATCATCCAAGTCCATCTAACACTCAACTCTCTTCATTTTACCCTCTTTCAATAAGGAATTTAACACTCAGTCTCTTTGAGTTGCATAATTAAGACAATCTGAATATAAGAAGTAAACACCAGACCCCCAAAACATTAACTTCCACTAGAAATTCAGTCCAAAAAAGTACTCCCCACTATAAAAGTCCAGAACAATCACATTACCAATCTTCCCTTACACAATTCTGAATTCAAAATTAAGACTGCTAAAACACAAAACAACATGCATAACAAGAAATTCAACAAAAACCCATTTGCATTAATCAAAATTCTTAAAAAACAAACCACCCAATACAATTCCAATAAATAAACACTAGATGATATAGCACCCCAAACATTCAAATCGTACATAAACTTTCACAAAAAAGTATAAAAATATGAGTCAGGGAATAAAAGGGGTTACTGGAGAAGCAGTGGAGAGGCCAGCCATACGCCAAAACATAGCCATTTTTTCAGAATCAAGAACCGACCCAGAAGAGAATTTTCAACAATTTGGATCTAGGAACAAAAAGAAAACAACCCCAACAATGATCTTGAACCCAGGAAGCCCTAGAAAAAGGTGGGGAGCAGTCTTTGATAAGATTGGATTCGGTTCAATTGTTATCAAGAATTATACTTAGCACCAATTGTGAGACGGTGGAAAGAAGCATTTTTTTTCCTTGCTGTATTTTTTGGGGACCTTTGAGAAGAAAAAAGAAGCCACAAAATAAATTTTATTATTACCTATTATCAAATTTTTTCGGGCGGAATTTAAATTAGTTGGATCGGTGAATTTATTTTTTAAAATAAAATTCCTTATAGTATAATCGAGAGGGAGAAAATGTCAAAAAGAAGCCACGAAATAAATTTTATCAAATGTATGATTAAAAAAAAATATTAAATTAATACTTTTTCATTTTTTACTTGAAAAAAGACGAAATTTAAATTTGTTAGATAGATGAATAAAATAATAATAATAATAATAGTATGATCAAGAGGTAGAAAATGTCAAAACAAATATTTTTATTTGAGAAAGGATAACTTTGCTTGAATATTTTTGAAGATAATTTTTTTTTTTTGATAATTCGAAATGTTTATTTATATCATAAAAGAAGGTAAGTTGTATTTATTACGATAAGATTTGATTTAATTGATGAAAAGTGTATGTGTTCATAATTGAATGCTTTTTCGTCCAATATATGTTCATAACTTGTTAGAAGGAATTTGTGATTGTTAATTAGAATTATGATTATGCATGGTTGGTGTATTTGGATAAAAATGTATGATAATTGGTAGAAAAGAAAAATTGTATGAGAAAAATATTAGGTGCTTTTTTTCCTCGTATATGCAAAGCCTTGGTGCATATTTGTATGGATAGATATTAATGATATCTCGTAAAATTAATCGAGATACATGACTGAATATTATAACTATCAAAAAGAAAAGATTAATACAATTTATAATTTTTGAATAACAGTTACACTTACAATGATACAATTGACGATAATTTGAGCTAGTGCGTTTCTATATAGCCACAAAAATCTAATGAGACCAAATTTTTGAAAATATTTCAAACTAAAAGTTCCTGCAAATAGGTCTGAAAATTTTCCAATCTTGCAAATAGGAAATAAATTAGTGATTAATTGCATTTAAGATTTTAAATATTTTTCATTTTATTATTTTGATCAAAACATTGATTCTTAAATAAAAGAAAATTTATTTGAGAAAAGGTTAATATTTTATTTTTACAATCGTGAAGCTGAATCAACTTTCAAGTACCTCAATTAGTTTCAAAAAATACCAACCACATCTCACCATCAACAACTACAAGATAACGCGACCCACAAAAGCTACGACACATGAAAATGTTATTTTGAATACAACTTCATTGCAAAGTGGATATTATTTCTTATGACCAACCAGGTCATTATTATGCTTTGGCCTGTTGTAAGGGCATCAATTCATACATGCATTATTTTTTTGGTCATTCTAGCAGGGGGACCAATGAATACCAAAAGCCATCTTGGCAACATTTCCATGATTCCCTTGATACAATTGATGATGTTCACCTGTACATTGCAAATGAAGACAACTTTTTTCACTTTGCACTTTTTCCAAATGAATATGTGACGACAAAGAAAACTTCTCTATTGAGGAAAGAGGTCTTAAAGATTCTGTCCTTTACATTTGCGAAGACATGAGCTACAGTAAAATCTGCATACATTCTACACTCCACAAACCTCATTTTATGAGACTATAATGGGTGTATTGTTGTTTCTTGAGAAGTATTAAGTAAAACCTTCAAACTCACTGAAATCATTTGAATTTCAATTAATACACTAAAATTGTTCTGTATTTCTCTATTACGTAGCTGAATTAATATGAACAAAGGTGAAAAGAGCGAATAAAATATATCAAAATTTTTGCCAACATAAAAATAAATATTGACCTCACAAGAAAGTACAGAGAAGGCTATTCCTCCTTTTAGCATGAGCCGAAGTGGACAATGACCAACAAGCTCAGTATCACGAATGCTTCAAAGGATGCACAAAAACTCCATTTCGAACATCAGCAATACGCCCCCACCTTCCTAGGCGAGGTTCCTGCATATCAGAGCAGATGATGGTGCATGAGATAAAATAGCAATATATGGACTATTAAAGATGCTTCAGGTGTGAATTCAATGAATCCCTGTGCTAGAGAATATTGGATGATATTTTGCACATCATCAGGAAACCATGTTCATTACAAAATAAGGTACTCAGATCAATAACCCAAGTCTGACTCAAAACATAGTATTTTCTACCCAGACGAGTCTTGGTCCACAGATACAGTTACGCCTATATCTAAGAAGCTTTTTGGATATGGAACTAAATGTTCTTTCATCTACAAGGGAGAAAAAGTAGTCACTTTCAACTCCAAAAATGTGCCATATATCTATGCTAGCTTTCTGCAACCAACTCAAAATGTTCTTATCATTTCCACACTCTGTTCCCCATACCCTAAGAAGTTCTAAATAATCTTTGTGCAAACAAGGGAGGGAATCTTGCTACCATCATAATAATCAAATTTCAAGTTTCACGTAGGCACATGTTAGCAAACCTTTTGAACATACTCAAGGATAGAACACAGCAGAAGAAATGATAACTTCGTGAAAAACTAAAAAAGGAAAAAGATTTGGTTCTTTGAAGGACGAAGAAGAATTAAGACTTTTACTGAAAACGTCCAAACAAGGAACGGCAAAGACAGGAAATCATACTAAGAAACTATAACTTAATCATCCCAAAAAAAAATTCTAATCCGTCAATAAAAGAATTAACTTGTCATCTCAAATACCGATAGTTCTAAGAGGACACTGATCACAGTCAAAAAGAATTGGCCAAGCAAAAAATTGTTGAGTGATGTATTATACAATTGTATCCAGAAGATGGATCATCAATTCAAACAAATATGGAAGAAATTAAATCTTTTGGATCTGTTCTGCAAAGTTGGAAAACATTGAAACATAAAAATAGAGATAGAACCATTCACCTGCCCTACTGCAGCAACCAAGAACTGTCCTGATTTTGAAAAAACTAAGGAATTTATAAATCCAGCCTGCATTAAAACAATGAACATATCAGCATTGCATTGTTCTAAAGAAGCAACATTAGTCTACAAGGCACAAGCAGCATTCAAATAGCCCCGGAAATATTGCTTATAATAAAGCCCAATGACTTGAGCACGCTTAATCTCATTTGCCAATTTCATTGAGCATCAAGAACAGTGAGCAAGGATAAAGACATGCCAATGTATGTTTACTATTAAGTGCATGAACAACCGTGATAAGCAAGAACGTTAAACTTTTTTTGTTTCTATTGATAGGTAAAAAAATATCTTGCTATTAAGAAATCTTCAAGAATGCAGACCTTCATTCTTTTTTTAATCAAGTAAAAGTATTTTCATTCACAAGCATGACCAAAGGCTGGCACTATACAAGGGTAACCCAAAAGGTAGAGTACCGCAATCCTTTATTCCTATGGTGAGGATATATCCTTTTCCGACATACGATGTGGGGGTGGGGGAACTTGTAACGTTTAGCAGAGTTCATATATGGTTAACTGCTTAAGAAATTCATTGTAAGATAAAGGGTTACTTTATACTCACATCAAACAACTAACTGGAAGATTGACTTTGATTTAAGATGTCAAAGAACTCAACTTGAACATAGATAATGCAAACTAACTAGGCAATCTACAAACAACATTGTGACCCTTCGGGGTGGCCCAGTGTTTCGAGCTTGAGACTTCCATGTTGGAGGTCTCAACTCTCAAGTTCGAAACCCCTTGTCAACAAAAGCAAGGGGTTTGCCTTCTGGGTTGAGCTCGTCGCACCAGGCTTGCCTAGTACGGGTTACCTCTCCTATGTGGTTTGCGAGCTATTACATAGGAGCGGGGGTTTTACCCTGTGCGCACCCAAAGGGTAGCGGCTGAGGGTTTTCCTTATCATAAAAAAAAAAAAAAAAACATTGTTGACAGCTGCTGAAGTCAGTTAACTTTTAAAAGCTCTATTTGTTCTACATATCCAGAGGGAACTTTAGTTTAAAACCAGTGCTAATGCCAATGAGTTAAGAATATAAGTGTTGAATACTTTACTTTAAACTCACGGATTTGTCTTGTTTGCTGATAAAAAAAGGTCAGACTGTATTACAAAGGAGATGATAGTAAGAGACCCCTTTTTCAGAAAATGTTTCTCCAAACAACCTTGTGCTTGCACCTCAACTAATCCAACCAAGACTTGTAGAATGGGATGATTCACCAAATCTGACCTCTGCTGAGATTTTATTCTTGATCCTAAGGCTGTTACTCCAGCTCTTTTTCTCTTGTTTTGAAACAGTCATCTCTTCTTCTTTTTCCACTCCAGATCTTTAATATCTAGGTCAACCCCTTTGTGATAGTTAGGGAGAATTAGGGAGATTGTGGATAGAATTGATATACTGTCACATTTTTTGGCAGGGAAAGGAGACTATGTCAATTCAATATCCCAGTAAAATCATAATACACTTGTCTCACTACAGGTGTGTGCAACAGTCACTATGTTGTATGTT
Source organism: Solanum lycopersicum (assembly GCF_036512215.1). Taxonomy (NCBI): domain Eukaryota; kingdom Viridiplantae; phylum Streptophyta; class Magnoliopsida; order Solanales; family Solanaceae; genus Solanum; species Solanum lycopersicum. The sequence goes on along the minus strand of NC_090801.1, from coordinate 55,803,953 downwards.
GGCCATGGAAACAGATCTGGGAAGTGGATATACAAATGAAATTTGCATGCTTCTCCTGATTGGTGGAGAAAGAATCGTGCTTGACACAAGAAAATTGGCAGAAAAGTGGTTTTCAGCTGTGTTCTGGGTGAATTTTTCTGTCGGAGGAACCCAGAAACAGTTAGCCATTTATTCCTTCATTGTCCAATAACAGACCAACCATGGCATAATTTTTTAGAAAATATCCTGGCAGCTTTTCTTATATATGGTGGGTCTAAAATGGATGATACCTAGGGATACCAATGGACATTCTAAGATGCTGGTGCAGCAAAGGAATTCAAAGAGGCAGAACAAATGGTGGTGGAACGCAATCCCTGCATGTATAGCAGAAAGAAAGGGATGCAAGGATACTAAAGGCAGAGTCAATCCTATCCAGAAGATCAAGTTAAATTGCATACATGTTTTTCTCTTTTGGTGAAAAAAAAAGAAAAGAAATGGTAATTGACTAACTATGCTCTTTGCCTTGTATACCAGTACAGATCTGCACTTTCTTAGTGCTAATTGAACATTAACAATACCTTTTAAAAAATGATCTTGTTAATAGCTCTTCATTTTTTTCCAGAATAAGCTTCAGTGTGATTGGACTGATAAAACTAATCTGATATTCAGATGAACTATGTTGGGAATGGCAGAATTTTGTTTTAGTTGGCACTTGCTTGGAAAAAAGAGAAGAAGAACAAGAATTGGCAGCACATTTCGACTTGCCCATTTTCGGCATGCTTGGACGAACAGCCATAGATTTGAATAAAATACTGAACAGTCTAAACTCATACCAGTTCTGCATTCTTACAGCCAACTTAAAACCCCTGCAGAGTTATCATTTTTCTATTGAGTCGAAACATAATGTTGTGGGGTTTACATGTCACTAGACCTGTAAAGTGTTGGTAGCCCATCATGCCTTTATAACACAATATTTTCCGCCTTTGTAATACTAGCAGATGTTATGTGAGCCACAAAATCCAGTACACCTCACCCACAATATCCCCTCTACTCCTGGGTATAATTAAGTCACAGACTCCTAGTTTACCAAACTAAATCCAAAGAAGTTCCAACAAAACATATGGGTACACACTGATAGATTCCTTACCACTGGGAGCTCAAACAATGGAGAGATGCCTTTTGATTCATTTTCAATAGTCCACAATTGAACGGACCCGTTGCCAGCTCCTGATGCTGCAAGATCACTATTTCTGCAGACTGTCAGCGCACTAACCCAAGAGAGTGCTGATGAGGAATGACACTGAGGATTAAGTGTGCCATTTTCTGCAAGAAACACATTTAGATTTTCAATTAACTTTTGGTGAAAGAATTCATATTGAAGCAAAATATCGATATTGAAAATACAACTAAAAGAATTCTATCATAGGAGAGAGATAACAGAAAAACACAAAATGAAAGCTTACCCATGTGGCCATTTGATAGGGCCCCATTGCTCTGTTCAATTCCCACTGATTGCAATGAAGCATGTGCATTTTTTACAATGTGGACAGGCTTCTTCCTTGTTACGTTCCAGTGCTCAATACTTCCATCATCAGAACCAGATAGAAACTCATCATTATTGATGAAACAACAGCATTCAAGGGAAGTTGCTGGAGCACGAAATATCAATTGAGATTCCTCTGGAACCTATTGGCAGGATAGAGGGAGGCAAAGTGGTAACGAAAATCATCAAGAGTCAGAACTATCTGTGGATGCATTAGAAAAGTAAAAATTGTAAAAAGAATTTAACTTGTAAACAAAGACACTTCAAGATTTGTTCTTATTAATTCAAGAAAGAACCTTGCGAGGGGAATCTAGTCATAGAACCCTCTCAAGTTAACTTTCGCTTATGGAACTTCAAGGATATATCTATGATGACCACAGTGGTGAACCATAATACACTAAAAAGAAATTAAGTAATCGTGTTTAAAACAGAAAAATAGATCCCCCAAGGCAACTTCATAGTAGCAAAAGACAACTCTCAGAAGAATAGATCAGCCACACCCATAACCTGAACATATAATCTTTCTAAAGATTTTCTAACATCCCATAGAATCTGGGAGCAAGCAAGCAAGAGTACTTCTTTCGCTATTCTACAACCTTAGTAGCACAACTACACAAGAGTCTCAGAAGAAATGGCTCAGCAACACCATTTTTTATCAGGTAAAACAGTTTCATTTCATAAATCAAAAGGCCATCTCCAAATGACCCACATCAAAGCCAGAGGGCAACATTCCATGTCCTGCTCTTTATCCAGCTTTTTCAAGCTTTCCAGCAAAACAACAGTTTCTTCAGTCTTCACAGACCTTGGCATCACCCAAGGTATACCAAATCAACTAAACATATCCCACCCTCATTGCTACGCTGCAGTATAGTAGAAGATGATCTACAACTTCGCCGCCTCCTTGCATAAGTACCACAGCTGATACACACAACCTTCCTTCTCTTAAAGACTTCCACCCTCAAAACCACCCCAGAAGCTAACCATGAGAAAAAGCACACCTACCTCAGCACCTTAGGAATCCGAATTGACTTGACAGAAAAAGCCTCCTTCACCCTCACCAAAAGCTTCTCAAGGACTTGACTTAAAACACACATTTGTTCCCCAATTTCCATCTCACTGTATCGAGTCTTTCAACTCGCTCACAGTGTTGATGTAGTAAAGCTAGCAACCCCTAAAATTCATTCACTTCCCTGTTCTGGAAACCCCTCCTGAATCTCAAATCCCAAACCATCTCTGCCACTTGTGTCCACCTAATTTGCTGGACTACTGCCTCCTTTGACATGATACTGTATTATGACATACTCGGAATCTCATATTTCATAAAAATCTAACCATCCCTTCATGATATTCCTCCACATTCCACACCCTATAACCAACATATAATCTTCATAAAGATTTTCTAACATCCCATTGAAGCTAGGAGTAAGGAAGCAAGAATGTTTTGTCTGGCTATTCTTACAACTTCATAAAAAAAAGGATTCACCAACTTAAATATGACAAATTGCAAATCCTAAAAGTAGGGTTAACCGAATTTACATGCCTTAGTTCCTTTTTAGTTGGACATCCTCAAACTCAATATTCAAGAATATAATGTTCTTTTTAAAATACATCAATCTAACATTTTTACTATTCGCTTTTCAAATTGAAGTTATCTGACATCAGAGACCCGGTAATACTGCTAGAGCAACCTTCAAGGAATCTTGAAAGGAGTTTTGAAAACAAAAACTCTTGGATCAGGATAATGCTCAGACCTCAGGCACTAAGGAAGGACATGGTGGATGACAACTCAACTAATTATGCCTTTTACTGGAAAAATACACCTGTCATGAGAAGGACTTCTTTGTCAACAAGGCGCGAATCTTCGTTTAAATTCCTCATATGGAAACAAATCATTGAATACTTATGAAACAACCAGAGTTACTTTCGCTACACAGATACATAGCTAGGAAAAAGAATTCCTGAAAGCAGATGAAAGGCCATGAACTACCTTCCATAAGTGCATGGTTCGGTCTCGTCCAACTGTCAAGACCCTTTCTTTCCTCAAAGAATCAATGGTTAGAACTTCACTTTGATGACCAAATAAAGTATTTACATAAGCTCTATCTTCCACATTCCATATCTTGATGGATCGATCAAACGACCCCGAAAACAGTTCAGAAGATCCTTGTCTGAATGTCAAACATGAAACAGGTCCCTTATGACCAGGGAATGCCTGTAAAAGAATCATCTTCATATTAGAGTAGCAATGAAGAGTTTAAATAAAGAATCAATGAATTAGCCTCTTACATATTTGAAGAGTGCAAATAGCTCCAAAAAAAATTGAACTTGCAATGGAAATGCCAACTAAGTCACTTGAGTGCTTGTTGCACTTGCAAAGAGAACTCTGACCAACACGAGTTCCAAGCTATCATCTAGCTCAACAGATTTAATTTGAAATAAGAGAGAGAGAGAGAGGGGGAGAGAGAGAGAGAGAGTCAGAATCTAATGTTGATCATGGTACCTTAATATGCTGCCGTGTTCGGATGTCCCACAAATGAACGTGACGATCTAAGCCTCCACTTGCCAAATAGCGTCCATCAGAGCTGACAGCCAAAGCTAAAACATTCTTACTATGTTTTGTTGCTCGACCTTGTGGGTCCTTTGCACCATGTGACTTCAGAGCTTCATCAGTAGGCCATGCATACTTTTCTGTCTTTCCACTGTCCACGTCCCAGCAAACAATAGTGCCATCTTTAGAAGATGAAAATCCCTTTAAGTCATCCTCAGATAAAGTCACAGCAGTTACGGACTGTCGATGTTTCACTAAAAGGTGAAATCCCTCGGTGGGTTTTTGAATCCTGGAGAATGAATAATGGTACAACTCAATAACTATCTAAAACAGTAAAACCTATGTCCTTTTTTATTTAACCACTTGCAAGAATGGAACAATATCTCCTATCATGGTTTTACTGGAACACAACAGCATACGTACCAATTATTTGATTATCTAGATAGTAGATAATGAAGTAGCAACTTTCAACTCAAAAGAACCTCAGCTATAGCCTATGTGCAAGCACAACACTTCTAACATTAAAACAGAAACAAAGATGGGCTATTCATGGCGCTTCTACTCAATTTGGTTGACCACTGAAAATAATCAACTGATTCAATTCATTCGCTCAGTGATAATGGAGTCTAGATCAGCTTGTGCATGGGATTCAAACATGGGCCATTTAGTTTAGATTGTAGGACATACAATCTCACTAAAATTAGTATAAATTATACAATGTTTGGTTGGGATTTAAGGAGGTGAATCTCCACCTAAAAATCAACATTATAACAAGCAAATGTTTATTTTGTTAAAAAAGTATAACAAATATTTTAGTTATACACTGTACACTAGTAATATGTAATATATGAAACTAAACATTCAAAAAGGCATAATCTTTACATTATACATGCCCTACATTACAATCCAAACATTTTTATCATTGCATTACTAATCACTCCACATATAACCCCTGCATAGCTCGTCCCTAAACCAAATGACCTCTAAGTTGTTACTTGCATACATACCTAACCACACCACCATCCCCTTGGGAACCCAAAAATCCAGCAATTACATGAATTACTAAAATACATCTGGAAGCAATAGCAATTACAGCTATCCAGGCCAGAAAAGAGTAAATCCAGGTAAAATGAAATAACAATCCATATTTATCACACACCTGGAAGCAATAGCTTTTCTGGAACGACCACTGCCCTCCATCTGCTCCTTCTGCAACATGTCTACCATCCATGAGTCTCTCATTGCTTCCCTCTCCTCTCTATCATATTCCTCTTCACTCTCTCTTTCTTCCTCTTCCTTCCTCTTCGACTCCCTCATACTATGCAAAAAAGTCTCCGCCAGCCTTTTTCTCTTCTCAGCTGCCGTCTCCTCCTCCTCTTCCTCTTCTTCATCCTTCCGCTCATTCCTATCCACTCCTTCATCATCAGACCCATAAATGTCCTCTGAATCATCACTGCTCTCTATATCTTCATCATCTCCAAATCTCTTTCGCCTTTTCAAGTCGTTGTCTTCATGGAAAAATGGGTCGCTTTCAATTGAAAATCTCTTCTTACTACCCTTCTGGGTGTTTTGAGCTGAAGCTTTCTTCTTTTTCAGGTTCTTCATGATTCAATTGTGAGCTTAAAGTTCACAACTTTTGCAGAAATATGTTACAATCAGTTGCAAATTTGGACTGATATTGAAATAAAAGCAAAGGAACAGCAATGTAGTAACTAGGGTTTTAGGACCAGTGAACAATGGCAGCACACGGAGTTTAGGGTTTAAGGGTAGTAGAAGAAACAGAAAGAGAGAGATGTTAGAAACGGGTAAATGGGCCGTGCGGTTTTGGGTCTCACACTAAGGTATAATGGGCGGAAGTTTTGCAACGGGTCTTCTTTATTGGAGAATTTTCATATATAGCCATTTTAAAATGGGCAACTTTCACATATAGCAAATAAAAAATTCATATTTGTATGCTATAGCAAACTTTGCATAATTGCGCTCCATAGCAAACATAAAAACTGTATAATTCGCTATACATATACAAGTGTATAATTCGCTGGCCTATTTCGCTGCAATTGTATAATTCGCTATCCTATTTCACTGCAATTGTATAATGCACAATTATATAATTCACTACCTATTATCGCTGCAATATTAAGTGTATAGCAAGAAGATATATGTTTTTCTCTCGCTTTATACAAAAACAGAAACACAATATATATACTTCTGTTGTTTAAAGCTAGAGAAAATTATATTTCACTGCAATTGTATAATTCGCAATTGTATAATTCGTTGACCTTTTTCTCTATAATATTTGAAGTAAAATGTTTGTAAATTGTATAATTAAGTGTATAACATGAAGATATATATTTTTGCATGTGTATATACAATTTTCTCTCGCTTTATACAAAACAGAAACAGAATTATACACTTCTGTGTATAAAGCGAGAGAGGCGAGCGAGAATGGAGAGTGGCGAGCGAGATTTCTGGGAGAGAGACGCTGGGAAATTTTAGCTAACGTTTGCTATGGAGCACAATTAAATCAAACCCTAGCTATTCCATTTATTTTAGTTTATTAGTTTTGCTATTATATACAATTTTCCCATTTAAAAATAGCTTAATTATTTTTCATAAATATAGTTTGATAATTACAATTTGTAGCTACATGTTATAGGGATGAGAGAGGTGAGCTAGACTGGAAGAGAGAGGAGAGAGGCAAGAGAGGGGGGGGGGGGGAAGAGTGGAGAAAGATGAATTGCATATGTATATCAGCTAGATAATTGTATATTATATATATATATATATATTTGTATATTTGGCAAGCAAGAGAGGGAGAGGGAAGAGAGAGGTGAGCAACACTGGGAGAGGGAGGAGAGAGACAAGCGAGAGAGGGCAGAGAGTGGGAGAGAGGTGAATTATATGTGGTATATAATTGTATATTATACATATGCATTTTTATATATAGCAAGCGAGATTGGAAGAGGGAGGAGAGAGGCGAGCGATATTGGGAGAGGAAGGAGAGAGGCGATCAAGAGAGAGCATAGAGCGGGAGAGAGGTGAATTGTATATGTATATAGGTTAAATAATTGTATATTATACATATGTATTAGTAAATTCTGTCGAATTATACATATACAAACGTGACTAATTATACAAACTCGAAGTCAGTCCACGTAATTAATGTATGATGTTAATCGCGAGTGGTAATTTCAGCAAATTATAGTTATGATGAGTAATCAAATAGTACAAGTTTACTTTGTTGCGTAATTTTCCTGTTTTTTTGGATGCTCTATAATGGAGTTGTTTGAAACTAAATCCGAAAAAATAATTGAATAAAAAAAATGATTGATTTATTAATATAGGTTATTGATTTAGATAGTTTGATAAGGGAAGATTATATAATTAAGCTAACATTTAATACTTAATTATGCTACGTGACTATAGTTTTAATTATTAATTATAGAAAATGGTTATTGTTTAAGAAAATTGTTAAATTGGGCCTACGTTTTTTTAATAGAATGTGTAGTAACCCAATTCCCATTTTACACAAATCTTTCCACTACCTCACTCTCTTCCGCTCTCACTTAATTTTCTCTATTAGTCTCTCGATCCCCATAAATCTCTCAACTGAATCAATTTTGGATTTTGAAAAAAAAAACTCCCATCAATTTTTATTTTATTCTTTTTAATTTCTCTCGTAGTTTAATATTTTTTCAATCATAATTTTGATATCAGAAGATATTCTTCATCCATCTTTTCAGACTACATATACCCTTGGGCCTTGAAACTAAAATTTTCCTATATATTTATTTCTTTAAAAATTATTTTTTACGAGTCATTTTCTCTTATTAGTGAAATAAAATTATTTTTTGATTAAAAGTTACCTGATCAGAAATAATATACCCGCCCTATGAGAAAGAGATGGACCTCTATTTTAAATAACAAACACAGATGTTGTTCATTTTAGATGATGGTCACGGAGACAACATAATTAAAAGGAAGCAAATACTTGAATTAATTATTGTGTATACTACATAAGAAGATCTTAGATCATGTTAATATTCTAATATTTATGTCAACTAATGGGATATCTATATAAATTGGCATTGTCGATTCAAGTTATTCGAGCCTTGCTCCTCCACTCAACACTTTTATAGCTAAAGAAGACAATCACTAAATCATAATAGTTGAAAATAACTAACGGCCACTAATATATATTATAAAATCACTAATTAACCCAAATGTTCTATGATGATGATCTCTCTTTAAATATATGCGTTTGTGATTTCTTGTGTTATCATTGTGATAATGGAAGCGAGAAGCTTAGAGATTTGAATAAGCCTAGCGATTTTTGTTATTGAAGGTTTGGAATGACAATATATACTTTTCTTTTTGGTGTTTAGTTGAATATAGTGCCTACTTCCTATATATGAAAAAATTGGAAGACATTCAAAGCGAAGAATCAAGAGGCTTTCAAAACCTCTAGTAAGCATCAATTATAAACCAAATTCGCTCAATATCGAAAATTCAAACCAACATGAGTATCAATTTATGCTCAGCTTCAAAGTCTAGATAAAACTTAGTATAATTGAAAATGAAAGAAAATACTTCAAACTTAAAGACCATTATCTTTCTCAAACTTAAAATGGTTCCTCAATTTAAGGTTTAATTCAACTCTCTTGAGTTTAACAATGTCACTCCACTAGTTAGTCCACCCCAATGAAAATTTTAATTGATTCTTGCACATGCATCCCTCTTGCAAATAGGGCAAAAGTTCTTGAGTTTGATCCACTCTCTAATACAATCCAAATGGTATAAATGACCACAGATGATTTGAATGAGTTTTTCCTTATCGTAATAGTCATCCTAAGACAAACATGACCCATAAAAGGAGAAGGTCAGAACCAAACTTAAATAAGTTTACATACTTGGGGTGGGGTTCTAAAATTAGGTGTCACTTACCAAGCATATGGAGCAACGCTCCTTGCCATCAAGACATGTTGACTTGGGCAATTGGTATGTATGGACCTTAATGCTTAAATGAAAAGCCAATAATCTTAATCTAGCAGCAATTTGCGCGTGGAGTTCCAAAATTTCCTAAAATATAAGAAACCCATGTAACATGATAACATATCCATTAAAAGAAAATTCAAATATCAAACTTTAAATTATTGCGTTTTCAAAGCATTACCTGACCATCGCCTCCAAATCTTTCCTGAAATATTGAAATCATTTAGGAGTAGACTCATTGCCCAACAAAATAGAAAAAACATCTAATATACAAAAAACATACAAGTTCGCAACACTTTTAGAACAATCAACTCACAAGGAAATGAAAAGGATACCAAAGGCATCAAGAAAATGAAAAGAACAATACTTTAATTTCCATTTTCTATGTGAAATGTTTAAATCCACTAGATTAAAGGGAATTTTGATAAATTTGACAACAATATTAATTTAGGACTAGATGATTAAAAGGTTTACTTTATTTTCTTAAAATACATGTCAAGTCAAACTAGGTCATTCTTTTTTAAGCCAAGGGGGTATCATTTATAGGGAAAATGTTTCCCAACTGAATATACTCATCAAACATTTATTAGATTTCGAAATATAATTAAGAGTTGAATATTGTTTGAACATCTGACAATTTCTGAAATATTTACAATTGAAAATAACCCAACCAAGAATTACTGAAAAATAACAATAAATGTTTTCTGAGTGGGTATTTTTTTATATTAGCAACAAATACCTAAATTAAATAAAAGCATACAATTATGTTTAAAATCAAGTGACAAACACAATTTAATTAGTAAGGCATGAAAAAGATAAACAAAACAACCTTGGTTAAGTGAAGAAACTTAACTGGAATCACGTTTTGTGTAGGGAATAGAGCAAGATATGTATGATAAAGTCTTTGGTAGGCTGCCCGTTGTTCCTCGATTCCAACAATACTTTCAGTTGTGCCTACATCTCTTGGCACATTGGCAGGGGTTGAATTTCCACTGAAGGTCGAGTTGTCAATGTGAGAATTGTTACTCTCCATTTGAGCTGCAACGAAAAATATTTTGTTGTGTGTTAGACTGATTGGTTGAGATTTTGAAATGTCTTTTGTGGAATGAAAAAACTAAATTGTACACAAAGCACATGAAAGTGACACTAGTAGACAATGGTTAGCACATATAAAGAACACTTGTGTCACATAAGAACATCTTTAAAGCAACATGTTGAATGTCTAGTGTATATTATCATCTATAAAGATAATATTGTTACATACTTACTTCTTTTTCACCACCGTATGGAAAGTACTTTCATATTTTACAAGATTTTAAATACATGTAAAGTAGCTGATACTGATAATTAAGTAGTGTTATTTAATAAACTTAATGGTAACTTATTGGAGCTACTAGAAAGAACATCACTTTCTGTTCTCTCTCTTTTTCACATATATTTTGAATAAATGATTAAAGTACTTCTATGAGAATCGAATGCACCCAACGGAAAAAAGAGGAATTTAATTGGACATATTAAAGTACTTAGAATTTTGAACCAAATTTCCTTATATCACACTTGAGATTACCTAAGGAAAAATCTATCCATAAAGTGCTCAACCACCCTAAGGCTTCCCCAAACTGCAACAACATATGCACGCGGGACAAATGATACCTCGTTTTAAGCTATACCTACCCCCGCCCAGGGACAACTCAACTTTCAAAAATGAGGAATCCGTCGTAGTCACCCAAATTTAAAGCCCCCATTAAAAAATATTTTCAAACACATATACATACAGTTTAAAATCATAGAAAAATTAAAAAAAAATAATTAAAAAAAGATAAATTTACATTTAAAAATAAAAAATTAAAAGTTAGAACTCAGATTTATTTGTCTTTAGGCCACTAATTAGCCCGAGCTGTCAAACCCCCTCCCCACAACAAAAAATCCCTCTTTTCTATTCAGCAATGATCATTCATCAAATTAATTCAACATCAAGCCAACTTCCACATAAACAAAATTGCAAAGAGAACAGTCCCACTAAAAAGTTCAGAAGAAATTATAGCTAACAGAGATAGAAAAACTACAAAAAAAAAGAGGTTCATATGCATACTAATTGTTAAAATAAGAAAAAGAAATAATTCTCTCTTGCCATAGAGAAGTATCTAGCTTTGAATTTTTATTTTAATTATAAGCTAGTCTTCTTCAAGAAGGAAAGGAGTATCATTGGTATCTAATTAATCCGAACTAAAAATCAATGATAATCACCCAAAAAAATTATCAATTACTCAATCAATTTTCCCTCAATTTCAAATTTCGTAGGTTGGCTATATGACTTTCTTCGAATCTATTTCATTGTATATAAGATCTTCCCCAAACACAAGAAATCCAAATAAACCTCTTGTTCTTAAACTATTTAGAAGGTTCATCATCGTTGGACTAATTTTAAGTGATTTTGTTAAAAGTTTAATGGATAAAAGAATAAGAACAAACTAAAACCAAATCAAATGATACAAAACCTCAACCACATTCAAAAAAAAATAATACAACTACTAAGAGGAAAAATTTAGGGCAACTTACGAAGAAGAGTTTCACAAAGCGGCGCAGAGAAAATATGTATCTTCAATCAAACAAAATGATAGAGGAAAATGAGGGAGAGAGTAATAAATATTTAATACCACATAAATTACAATAATCTAGACTCATGAGTAATAATGTTAAAACAACAAATTACAACATCTCTTTTCTTTTTTGGGAGTAAAATATAAATAATGTATCTTCTATACGAGATAGTAAATGTGCAATTGCATATTTTTCCACTTCAATTAGACTAAAATAAAAGGCATTATAAATAATTTTAAAAAAATCCACTCAACTAGATCCCAGTTGGCAAGTAAGCATTTTAGCTTTGATAGTGCACATAAAGACACCTCAACTAGTATTTTAATATAAATTTCTAATGTTTCAATTCATTGATGTATTCTCAAGTCAAGTGAGACTATCTCAAGTTGTTAAGCACGTCCACCATCAATCGGTGTTAGGAAAAATACTATAATATTGATATTGGATAAGATTTACAAAGAACTGAAAAGCTTATCACAAACTCTGTGTCGTGACAAGCCACTGCCTTGAAGTGATTTTGATTGGACTTCGGTGCAAATCGTTGTAGCCGATCACTCCCCAAGATTCCATTGTTACTCTCAAACACGTACACTCGTGGCTGGAAGTTTGGAGTTTGCCTGTGACATACGGGGAGCACCCCTAGACGTAACTGACGTCCTCGTCCTCGTCCTCGAAGAGGACTTAGACAATCCCGTAGCATTCGTCATTACATGTCATAGGTCAAAACACGAAAAAATTAGAACTTTTTACATATGCATAGTGAAGTGTACTTAAACTTTTCACATATCGTATAGGCAGTTTACATAGACTCCTCTCACAGGAAGCTTATATAGGGTTCTCTTTTAGACAACATAACCAATATACATAAGATAGTCTAATAAGATCTTCGTCTCACATAAAACCATCTAAAACGAGTACAATATTGGACTTAGCCATTACAACTTTAGTATGCCATATAGGCTTACAACAATGTATCAAATGATAAAGAAAAGAACAATTTCTTTAGACAAGACGATTACAAAGCTAGAATATGGAAAAGGTAACATCCCCGAACATGAGGACCTACCAACCCTTGGTGAAAGAAATCCAAGTCTTCTTCAATCAATCTTCTAGGAACTCAATGGCCAAAACCTACATAATTGTAAAAAACATAGAAATATGGGTTAGTACAACCACTTGTACTAAGCATGGATATATGCACACAAAACATTTGAAAGCATGCATGAAAGTGACTATTTCTTTGAAAACATGCTAAGTCATTTAGAAAGTCTTTAGTGCACATACAAGAGAGAATATACAATATAAGGATCACAATAACATAAAACATGTCCATAACCAAACATAACATCAATACAAATCCATATCAACATTACATATTCAATATCTCATATTAACATATCATACAAAATCCTTACCAACAATCCCATCTCAAGCCTACAAGTGCAATGCTCATGCAAAGCCTCATAACCGCACACAATCAAGTAAACAAGATAGGAGATCATAATTAATGTTTTGCTTCATATAACATATATAATAGATAGTCATTACCACATATAACAATTTAGACCAACAACATGTTCATCAATATAGACAACATCATATAAGAGTATCATCACTTAAAGTCAACATTTCATAATACATAACATCGTAATGCATAAGACCATCTCCTAGGACTCTCTTTAGAGTTAATTTGTGCAATGTCTAGGTAGATTCTCATACCGCTGCCTATTCTAAGTAAACCCCTCAAGTCATCCTAATCAATGTCTAATCTTCATTTATATTTAGTCATTCCTTTTACTCTCGAGAACAATTTCCTTAACCGATATAGACCACACATGAGCTAAATATGGAATCCGGTGTCATGAAACCCTACATCGAAAGAAGGTGATTTACTTTCCAAGGTAGAATCAAACATGTACATAGCCTCTAGGTGGATCCGCTACCTAGTATTCCTATTGGGGCAACATAGTTCACGAACAAGGAGACGTTGTAGAGACCATCTTTGTGCCATTCGCATTGTAATCTCTATATCATGAGAACACAGTTAACCTACCTTACCTACTTGGGAAGGGACACTTTTCATTACTAGTTCACTCGATGCTAAGCTAAAGTCCCTTTTTTGTTATGCCTTAAAATCAACCATAATGTAGGTCATATGGACTAACCCCTTGTATAATCAAGTCATTAGCTTTTCAGGTATAGAATGAGAACTACCTTTCATTTACACCATCATAAGTGAGATCATCATAATCAATTCAGACTCAAACTTGCATGATCATATCCCTATCAAGATCTCACAACCATCCTATTCATTCCAACGCATAATAATAATCATATCATCTTAGTCTCAATCTAATCTCATATACTACTTCAATTGCACATCATCATCAAATACAATCAATCATCATTGAAGTAAAGGATTAAGATTACAAAGTCTTACCACATAACCTTTATAAGCCATCTTAAAGATCTTACCATCAACCCATCACAGTTGCCCAATAATCCACAATATCACCATTATAATATAGTGAATTAAACAATAACATAATCAAATCCATTGACCATAATCATCTACCAATCCAATTCATAACTAGGGTTAGGTAAAATGGTTCATCTATGAATTCTTCAAGAATTATATCTAATCCCCAAAATACACGACAATAGGCAGTCCATGAATGAAATTGAATAGTTAACATAAGTCTAACAATCAATATATTCATCACTTTCCGTCATATCATAAGCAAGATCCAAGAGAAAAATTACAATAATTCAACATCAATTACTGAATAATATACAACTAATAAATCATAGGTAATCACAATTCGTCATAATCAATCATCAATTTCAAGTTTAGAAGAAAACTCATTTGTAGAGAAAAATCGTTGGAATTGGGTGATTTAGATTTCAACTTTGAAAGGACCTATTGGGGAAAGGAATCCCAAGAGTGAAGAACTCATACCTTAATGAAGCTTTATCCACAAAATTTGATTAAGAACCATGGAGACTTTGTCTCCTTCTTCAAACTTCTTTTTTCCTTCAATGGAGGATGAATAGAGAGAGAAAGTAGAGAGAGGTGAGAGCTTTTGGGTTTTGATATGAAAATTTTGATTTGAGTGAGTGAATGTGAGGTAATTGAAAATCAATAAATAATCCTCCCATAAAATACCCAAAGACCCCTCACTTAAGTTGACCATTTAATGAAGTCAAACTTAAATTCTAAATGTAAGATTTTCATCGGGAAATAAGTTCGCATCGCGGAGCTATTCCTGCAAGATTTTCTAAATTAATTTTCCAAATAATGGAGTCCTCTACGTGTCCGCGATGCGGACCAAGACTTTTGGTCCTTGGTGGACTATGTATGCGACGTGGAATCATTTCATCTCAGTGCAATTTATCGCTGCCTTAGGCGACTTGCTTTGGCCAAGGGTAGGGTCCCTTCGTGGACCCCTAGGGCGATCCTTGGGGGGTCGAAACTGGACATTTTGACCCTATATACATCATCTTACCTATTTAAAATGATTGTACACGTTTTATACTTCATTTAATACTTCCAAACCTTCACAAGACCTAAGGACATTTACTAGCTCAATTTGCACTAATTTTCGAATGTCACGACGTTTCTTGACGTTTTGACTCTAAAACTTCCTAATTGATTTATATACATTATTTAAGTCCTATAAATAGTGTCTCAAGTCTTAGTTAAACATGTGAGGCTCTAGACTACGCCATGGACTTTGGGAGTGTTACATTGCCCTCAAACCAATTGCTAAAAGAATTCTAAGAATAAGATAAGAAGAAGGGAAAATTTATAAGTACCCCCTAAACTATGACCGAAATCTTAGAGACACATCTTAACTAAACTAAGGTCCTATTGCCCCCATATAATAAAGTGTTTAGTGCACTTTTGGCCAAATATGGGGTTAAACAACATAAGATGACAACACTGTATCATCCGCAAGCAAGTGATCAAGTCGAGGTATTGAACCGGGAGATCAAAGAGATATTGGAAAAGACAGTGAATACCAACAAGACAGATTGGGAAAGGAAGTTGCATGATGTTTTGTGGGCATATTGGATAGCTTTCAAGACACCCCTTAGTATGTCTCCATATAAGTTGGTGTTTGGAAAGGCATGTTATATGTCTGTCGAGCTAGAGCATAAGGTTCTTTGAGCACTAAAAAGTTGAGCCTCGGTTAGAGTGAAGCACCAAACCTGCAACTAGATCAGATTAATGAAATGGAAGAATTCCTTTAAGGGCTTATGAACGGTCTGCACTGTATAAGCAAAGAATGAAGTCATATGATGATAAACACATTGAGAAAAATATTTTCAGTTGTAGTGACTTAGTGATACTTTTCAACTCCAAACTTCATCTATTTCCTGGAAATTGAGATCCAAATGGTCTGGGCCATTTAAGATAACTTAGGTATTTCAGTCGGGTGTGATTGAGCTTGAGAATTACAAATGTAAGAGGTTCAAATCCAATGTTAGTGAAACAAGACATACTTAGGAATCCCAGGGGAAGTAAAAATAGTGGAGGATTGCAAACTTGATAAAATCTGAGTAATCAAGAAACGTTAAATTATGCACTTCTTGGGAAGCAACCCATGATTGTAAATATAATAGGTAATTATATTTTAGCATATTTTTCATTGTTAATATAGTGTCACTGTATGTTGGTGCGTGTAGGAAAGAGTTGATCAAAGAACTAAGGATATGGGAGTAAGAAGGTCTTCATGGGTACCCTCACAGGGCGTGGTGCTCTTCACGAGCAAACTCAAGGCCCGTCTTAATCACCAACAGCCTTAGAGGAGCTACTGGAAATCGCAACAATAGGTTCACGAAAGGGTTTATAGTACGTCAGACCCTATACAAACTGTTTATCCTTTCACGAACCTCAAGTTAGTTCTCTAACCTAAGAAATGTACATGAGCACTCACACGGACATGATGCTCTTCACGAGCACCATCACAGTCCGTCATGAGTTAAGTCGGCAATGCTAGTTCTAAACCGATCCAACCATATTTTTAAATATTTGTAAATATTTTGTATAGTCCCTAAAGTGCCAAGGGTCGAATTTCTTCCTTTTTTCTATCACTTGTAACTGTTTACAGTGCTATTAAACAATTTTTGTAATACCCTGGAAATTAGTAAATTAAACTAGTTCTAGATCTTTATGATTGAGTTGTAGAGTTTGATGTGAGGGTTAGAGTTATAAAATGACTTCCCGAACTTAGAATGAAGGTTTTGGGGGTTAAATGTCAAAGTAAGACTCTTCAAGGACCACTTAAAGGGTCATTGAGAAGGACCCTAAAACAACCCCAAAATCTGTCAAAAATCAGCCTTCCACGAAGGGCATCTACTGCCAGTAGATGAACCCATATCCGTGGGAAGGGGTCGTGGGTCAAGGCCAAAGTTTCTACTGTTTTCATAGAGGTGCAATATGGCCCGTAAACCCGCCTACGGTCCGTGGGTCGTGGTTCTCCTGGGTGGGGCTTTTTTTGAGTTTAGTTATTTTAAGTTGGGACTTAGGGGTTAGTTCATAATTAATTAGGGGGTAAATGAGGTCGGTAAATTAGTTATTAGGCCACCTGTATAAGCTTAATAGATCCCTAAACTAAGGAAATTAAATCATTCTTCCAAGACCTCAAAACTAACCTAAATTCTCTCTCTAAAAGAAGAGGAAGAGGAAGAAGAATAAATAGAGTTACATAAATTTTTCAGATTTACAAACATTAATTTCAGATTTTATACAAATATATACATTTATTGTATATTTTTTTTGTCCAATAGTGCTACATATACAATAAGATTCATTTGTATTTATCAATTTTTTAATATATAATTTTTTGATACATTTGATTTGTTTAATTTATGAAAATTTTCTAATTGTATAATCTTAGCATACAGTTAAATGTATGATAATACAAATATAATAATCACTTCATACCAATATAATGTATATAAATTATATTCTAATACATATACATATTCATTATGATTTTTAGACAACTATACAAAAATTAATCATCAAAATTATACTTATACAAAATAAATGTGCAATGTATACGTTTCAGTAAACGAAATATGTAACTCATATAAGTCAATATATACAAATATAAATACAAAACAATTGATAATAAATATTTGTTAGCATGGAGTAACTCTAATAAGATACAATTTCATAATTTATGAGATTATTTTATTTTTTGTCAATCGAAATTATCGTCTAAATTTATTAATTTTTGAAAAATGAATTGTATATACTATTAAAATCATGTGAAATATACAAAGGAATATTTTATAGCTACTGAAACTATAACTATGTAATGTAATTAGGAAAACTATTACTAGAAAGCCTAATTAAGTTTCATATAGTAGCAATTTGTGAAAATTTCCCTTTTGATAACAATTATGGTTATTATCGGGCTATTAATTCTTAGGGTGTGTTTGTTAGGAAGGAACACATTTTTCAAAACTTTCTTCCAACTTCAAATTATAATTTTTTTGTTGAAAAGATTAATTTTTTTTGTCCCTCCCCCACCCCCACCCTAAAAAAATCACAACTTAAAATTTTAGAGAAAATAGCTAAATGCCTCCTTCATCTATTAGCCAATTCTCAACTACACACTTATCATTTACGGTGTACCCCCCATAACTTTTTATTCTTGATATTTTGTGACCCTCAAACGCTTACCTGTCCAAGAAGGTGAATACACCTCTTGTAGGCATGTAAGGGCTCAACAATAAGACATAAAATGACTAAAATTGAACTAAAGTCCACGTGGCAGTCTCTCATTGGAGATTATATAATTAATTCATTTTTTATTCTCTCTCTTTCATTATATCACAAAATTGTTATACACATTTCATATTTCTTCAAGTTTTTCTCAAAGTCCTTCAAGTGGTGGTCTTCTAAATTTCATCTCTAGGAACTCTGAATCAGTTTGTAGCTACTGATTTATGCTTAGTTAATCATACATCAATCGTTTATAGCAACAATAACCACCTAACTCATAAGAAACTTCATATATAAAGCTAAAAAATGGAGTAGTTCAAGTTTTTTCTTAAACCCCCCCCCCCCCATAATTTCAGCAAAAAAAAAAAGAAAAAAAAAGTCAAACCACAATGAACCGACAATGGTGAATTTGAAATTTCACTTTCTAGTTTCATTCTTACCAAAATTTCACTTCCCATTTGTGAATACCTATTTGTGAATTTTTGTATTTATTTGAAGGCATTTTATGTAAATTTCAATTTTCAATTTTGATAAAAATAGAAATTTTACATAACATGGAATTATTAAATTATTATTTTTATAATATTTATAATTAACAGTAAAAAAATTTTAAAAATAAATGTTTGGTGATTCATCGCCTGTGATGCACTGTTTGACATAAAACTGATTATGACGTTTTAGGGAGGTGATTATTGTTGAAAGAAGCTTGACGACTAATGGAACACATCGAAGGAACATGTTCATCGAAGCAAGCTGAAGAGTTAGAGTTAAAGTCTACTAACTCTAACTCGTCAGCCTGCTTTGATGAAGTGTTCCATCAGTCGTCAAGATTCTTTCAACATGAATATCTTTATTTTGTTGAGACATTCAAGAATCTCAGAAACTGAGGTGAGTTGTAACGATACATAAGTGACAAAAGAGTTTTTGGACAAAATCTTTTTTTTGTGAATGTTGAATCAGCCGTTACAACTTGGAGATCGATGAGTTGAGGAAAATTTTGGAGATTCGATACTTTACAGAGACAAGCGTACTTTATCCCTATATAATTGTTTGAAGATCCTCTCAATTCTTATATGAAATTGTCAGAAAAATAATTAGAATTCTTCTCAAGTTCAATGAAGATCCTCTCAATTTTTATTCAAAATTTTCAAAAAAGAAAAATTGAGATTCAAAATTCTTGTCTCAATTCATCAAAAATCCTTTCATATTTTGTTCAAAAATATTGAAAATATTGAAAATTTTGAGAAGAGACATCGTGAATATATTCCCTAGTCTGTATTTGGAAGTGAAGAAACATGAGTAGGAATTTGCAATACTATGCGTTGATACAACACACAAAAAAACTGTAGAGATTTTGTGTAGTCAAATTTTTGATTTGCGATCTCGAGATGGATATATTACTCATGATACATTGTTGTTTTAAAAATATTTGGTAAATTGTTAAGTATTGTACCTAATATATTAGAGTAGTAAAAGTTGTCTATAAGGTGTTTGATTTTAGATTGATAGATTAACGTGTGATAATTATTATGTATCAGATACATGTAGTGTTAATTTGTATAAATGTATTTCATTCTTAGATGAATATTGCTTGTTTGATTTTATATCAAAACATTACTGTGTGATATATATTAAATATCAGGTACACACATATAGTGTTAGTTTGTATGAATGTATCATTGTCAGAGAACATATATTTTATGGTAATTTGTATAATGTATCATGACTATTAATATGTATCCGAATACGAGTGATACACACTAGTTATTAATTTGTATCAGTTATAATACATTATGGTTTATGTACCAAGATTATTATTGGTGAACATCAATATACAACAAAAAAATTGATTTATTACTATCTATATTCTTTTAAAATTAAAAAATGTTGAAGATATATTATAAATCTTGATATATTGTAAATGATACATTAGACATTACTTATGTCTCATGTATGTAAGTATTCAACATGAAACTCACTAGTCGAGTATTCATTAATATTAGGGTTATCAGAAATTTCATAATCTATTGTAGCAATAATGTATCAGAAATTCATACCAGTATCAAAGGCTAATTTATGAAACAAGATAACCGACAAGACTATATCTTAATGGTTTAGCATGCCTACTAACCGAAAATTGATAGGTTATTATTAAACTCTACAATCACAAGGGGCTATGAAATGTCGGTAATTGCATTGTCTAATTACTATTGAGTTCCTTTAGATTTATTCGTTTTGTTTCCATTTATTATTTTTTAAATTCTTTTATTATTCTAATATTTTCTAAAAATATACTTTTTGTTTTATCTATATTTTATTTCCTTCTCATTCTCAACATTTATTTCACGTGATTCCATTCAATTTATGTATTATCTATTTACTTTCTTTTTTCATTATCATGTTTATGTTAGTATTTTTAAATTAAAGTAGAATTCATTGTTAAATGAGTTTTTAGACGTACATTCTCTTTTTATTTAAAATTTTATTTCATGTACATTTTATTGAGATTTGACATAAGAGTATTTTGTTGAAGTTTTTGTTTTGAATTGGTTTTATTTGTTTTACCAGTATTGACTTAATAGTTTACATAATTGTAAGTCATTTATTTTTTTAGTTAGGCTTCACAAATTATCCTTTTTTTAAAAAAAATTTAATAGATAATTAACTTATATTATTAAAACTTAATATGACCTTAGATTGCAATTGTGCAATCAAACATGACATTTATAATTACGGCGCAATTATACTAACTATGACAAACAAATAAGTTGGTGTAATTACTAGACTAATAATTACTACTTTAGTAACTACACCAATTCGAAGTAGCAATATCCAAGTGATCTTCCAAATAAACCTTAAAGGGTCGTTTAGTGTACTAGATAAGAAAAAATATTTATTAGATAATTTTTAGTATCACTTAATTTTTGTCTCGTTATAAAGTGGGTTAACTTATCTTAATACTAATAATTTTGACATAGATAAGTTATCCCTACTTGTGGATGGAATACTAGTAATGAAATAACTAATTCCGAAATAAAAATGTAAAATATACTCCCTTAAACCATCTTGTATACATTACTTTGACATACATGTATATTGAAATAATTTTTAATATCATTTATAATAATATTCACAACATTTACTACTCATCAGTGTTTCCAAAAAATAT
The DNA here is from genome assembly GCF_036512215.1 of Solanum lycopersicum. Lineage (NCBI taxonomy): Eukaryota > Viridiplantae > Streptophyta > Magnoliopsida > Solanales > Solanaceae > Solanum > Solanum lycopersicum. The sequence continues at coordinate 55,782,382 of NC_090801.1, read as the reverse complement.
TTTTGGATCGAGTCTCGGGGCGGAGCGTACCAAAAACGCTTCGGGGCGCAAATTGAAGATGTCATAAAGTGTAAGAATTTGGAGTGTAAGCCCCGAGCAAAAAGTGTAAGTCCTGAGCGTAAAAACACAAGTCTCATCCGTTTTTTTTCTTTTTTCTTAAATCATATTTTTTAATGTTAGTATAATGATATTTCTCAATTATAACTTTTTTTTCTTTGCTATTGATTATTAATACCTATCTCAAATGAAATAATTATTATTCTACATATTATAAGTTATTTAAAAAATATTATTTGTAAAATTATTGAACATTTCACTTTTGTTTATTTTCTTGTAAAAAGTTATAAAATTGAATATACATGAGGCTACGCACCGTAGATGGACAGTACTTACGTCCTGTGTCTTGAAACTTATGCCTCGCTCCGTACTGCATAAAACGCCTCACTTCACGCCCCCACCTTTTAAAACACTCCTACTCGTTATTTTATGGTTAATATTTTTCCACTAAAAAATTACATGATATAAATATAATTTATATTTATGAATATATCATACATTAATGAATTTATTTGACTAATACTTATGTTTATCTTATATATATTTATTTCTCTTAACTGTTCACTCCGTTACAAATCTTAATTGAAAAGTTTTTTAGTCACTTGTAAATTTTTATTTTATATATGCGCTTAAACAATGTGACACGAATAATAAAATCCCTTTTACTTTAACAAATTTTAGATGATTTTTTTTAAAAATTAAATTAAATAAATATATATAAGATATAATTACGAGAATATACATATAAATATAAAGCTTATAAGAAAAATATAAAAGCTGAATCAAATTAAGAAAGAGTTTTTATAAACAAACAACTAATTCTCAAAAATTATGTGCATATTATTTAAAAATGAAAAATCAAACTATCTATAAAAAATAATCTCCTCACCAATATTTCTGAACAAAATTGTCTTCCCGTTCAAATAAATCATTCAAATACTTTAGGGCTAAAATAATTGGCTATATTGTTTACTCCGAACTATCGAAGAAGGAAAATTAGGAAATTACGAATTTATCCTCCAGAATGTCTAATTACTCCAAGGCTCACATTTGCCAGTGCTTGAGCCGGCTGTCGACGGCTCGCCGGAGCTCAACGGTGATGATAATCGGAGAGAGGAGGAAGACCGGCATGAAATTTGTCGGGGGAGATTTGGGCCTGGCCCATGGGCTAATTCAATTGGGCCTTAAGCCCGGTGATGTCGTCGCTATTTCTGCTCTTAACAGGTACATCAAATGTACAACTTTCATTGCATTAGGTGCTTGTATTGAAGAATCTTTATTTATGATTAACTCACTTAATATAAAAAGTTCATATATAATTTGTGAGCTCAAAAATTAAAATTTTATTTTTAGTGATATATTTTCTATAGAAATTAAGTTAGGCATGTTACAGCATTAGTCGTGTTATATTGTGATACCAAAAAATAAATTAACGTGGAGCGAAAATTATTTTTTATTTTAGTGTGAGAGATATTTTGAAAATCTATTTTTTTACATAAAATATTGTAAGGAAAATAATAATATCTCTTAAAAGGTCATAATTTGTACATTCTAAAACTAAACTTTTTACACATGAAAGCGTAATCAATAAACTCCGAACTAAAATAAAGCTTATTAATTTAGTAATTCAATAATAATTTTATTTTTTTTATACTGAATTATTTGCTATAAATGATTTTCCTTTTTTTTTAAACGGGTTAACGGATAACCCAATAGTAAGTTAATAAATTATATTTATACAACTTGATATATTTTAGGTCAGAGTTTAGTTTCATACTTTAACATGAATAGCTGAGCAGATTGATCGTTTACTTTTTTCTAACAGGTATACATTATCATACATATGATATATATATATATATATATATATATATATATAAAATAATTTTAACCATGTATAGAGCGTAATTTTTTGCCGAATCAGCCTTGTCACAGTCTGCGCTGCTCTTATGTACTTAAACAATGACAATAATAGAGATAAACCAACATATTACGTAATTATAATGACCAAAGATGACGATTTCATTTGGAAAAAGACACTTGATATTGAAAAAATTGTTTTCTAATAATATGGCCGGTGGAAAAGTAACATAGGCAACTACTCTGTAGTTGCTTAGAAAAAATTAAACTTGATAATACTGTTTTTTTGTTCTATATAAGGCTATTATATAGTGAACAATTTCATATTCTATAGTTCTAATTTATATCCACAAAGTGAAAGAATTATGATGATGATGCAAGATGTTTGGAATCAGTTAGGTCCAGCCATTGCAACAATCATGTTTGCCTGGACCATGTACCAGAACTATTTCCCTCATGAACTTCGTGGCCATATTCGAAGGTATACCGATAAACTTGTGAGCTATATCTATCCTTATATACATATTACATTTCATGAATATGAAACTGATGGTTGGTTTGAGCGTAGTAAAGCTTATGAAGCTATCGAAAGGTATTTAAGTAAGAACTCTAGTATACAAGCTAAGCGTCTAAAAGCTAATGTAGTTAAAGATGGTCAATCTCTTGTTCTGTCGATGGATGATCATGAGGAGGTAACCGATGATTATGAAGGGGCGAAGGTTTGGTGGATATCTAGCCAAAAAGAAGCTATTAGACCGACAATTGCTTGGTACCCGAGGGATGATGAGAATAGGTATTTCAAGCTTAAGTTTCATAGGAAAAATCGCGATCTTATAACCATTTTGTACTTGAAATATGTGTTGGATGAAGGGAAGGCGATTTCTGTTAGAGAAAGGCAGAGGAAATTGTACACGAATAATAAGGGATCGGATGGTGGATTTGGTGGTTATAACAGGAGAATGTGGAGTCAAGTAGTGTTTGAACATCCGTCAACGTTTAATACTTTAGCTATGGAGCCAAACAAGAAACAAGAGATTAAGGATGATCTCGAGACGTTTTCTAAGTCAAAGGACTACTATGCTAAGATTGGTAAGGCGTGGAAGCGTGGTTATCTTCTTTATGGTCCTCCAGGAACAGGTAAGTCTAGCATGATTGCTGCTATGGCTAACTTCTTGCAATATGATGTGTATGATCTCGAATTGACAGCTGTTAAGGATAACACAGAGCTAAGAAAGTTATTGATTGATACTACTAGTAAGTCTATCATTGTGATTGAAGACATCGATTGCTCCCTTGATCTTACTGGCCAAAGGAAGCCGAAGAAGGAGAAGGAGAAGGACGAGAAAGTTGAGAAAGACATCATCAAGGAGGAGTTGAAAAAAGCAGGAGAGGAGAAAAAGCAAAGTGAGGTAACTTTATCTGGGCTTTTGAACTTTATTGATGGATTGTGGTCAGCTATTGGTGGTGAAAGGCTTATTGTTTTCACAACTAATTTTGTCGAAAAGCTTGATCCTGCTTTAATTCGGAGGGGGAGAATGGACAAACACATTGAGCTATCATACTGTTGTTTTGAGTCCTTCAAGGTGCTTGCTAATAATTATCTAGACGTTACGTCTCATGATGATTACTTTCCTGAGATTCATCGTTTATTAGGGGAAACTAATATAACTCCAGCTGATGTTGCTGAGAGTTTGATGCCCAAGTCTTCTAAGGAAAATGCAGATACTTGCTTGGAGAGGTTAGTTAAAGCTATTGAAACAGCAAAGGTGGAAGCAAAATTGAAGGCTGAGGAAGAAAAGGCAGAGAAGGAGAAGGAAGAGAACGAGAACGAAAAGAAAAAGAAAGAAGCAGCAGCTGCTGCAGAAGACGCGAAAAGGGCTGATGATGTGAACGAAAATGGGACGTCGATGGAGACTAAGGAAAAGCCAGAAAGTGATGGTGCTAAGGAAAATTGCAAGTCTGAGATAGTAATGGACTAATGATGATGTTAGTAAAGGGTTAGTAAAGTTTGATCATGGAAATATTTGATCAATTAGGTGTTGCCCATAGAACCAGGATTCAGATATTTTGAATAATTTTGTTGTTGAACATTGTTGATTTTGTTATTCAAGAGATACTATGATGATGTAGGAAGTGGTTGTTGCATAATACATAGTGTAGTATCTTATCTTTTTGTGTAACAAAATATTTACATCTTAGTAACTTGGTGATATATGTCAATTTCCTCTTATATTCTGAAGTTATTTTCACAACTTCTAGTGCACGTGCATTGCACATGTATGATGAGTCGTGTAATATTGATCCAGAATTTCTATTAAGGGGTTTCGAAAAAAACAGAACAACTTATGTGCACGTGCACTGCACACATGGTATGGTGAGTCGTGTAATCAATGGTGTGTCTAAAATTTGATCTTGTAATCTCATGGTAAGTTTTGAAACCCTCAACCATTAAGCCAATCTTTAATCTTATTACATTTAGAAGGTTCAAATCAATATATAAATGTATAAAAGGTATAAATACAACACAATTTTTTATCAAGATGAGCATTATCTAGGTCCGCCCGTGCGTGTAATAATAATACAAAATTCATTGAGAGAAAGGACTCATCATCAACGAGGAAGGCATAAATCTATATTTAAATTCTTGATAAGAAAAATAAGTGATTTTCTAAATTTATTTTTTCATGTTTGATTAGTAAGTACGGTTCCAAACTCTTGTCCAAACACAAGAGCCCAATGAATTTGGTCTATGTTTAATTCAAAGTCGAGTCATCATAATTTAGGATCGAGTTGGACATTAGATTTCGAATTAGATTGAGGCTAGAGTCGAGTCGCCAATAAAAAAAAAGAAAAATATTGTGGGGTAACACTCTTACGAAACACACCCTATATAGGTGCCACGTGAGGCAATAAATATGACCAGCACATTCTCAGCATCTCTTTGGCACAAACATAACTTCAAACATTTCGCAGGCATTTGATTGCATGTGATTCCATGGAAAATTCAAAATCAGTGAACAAGGAGGACGTGATTCCTGAAGAAGCGAAGGTGAAATTGAAGAAATTGGCGTCAGAATGGGACGATATAGTGGATCCGAATGCATTAGATGTGTTCAGATTGAAGGGCGCGATGACGAACGAGGTGTATCAAATCAAATGGCCCAGTAAGAACCCGGAAAAGCAACGATCTAGGAAGGTGTTGGTGAGGATCTATGGGAAAGGTGTTGATGTGTTCTTTGATCGGCAGAATGAAATTAAGATTTTTGAGTTTATGTCTAAGCAAGGCCAAGGACCTCGCTTGCTTGGTCGATTTCAGAGTGGTCGTATTGAGGAATTCATTCGAGCTCGGGTTAGTTTTTTTTCTTTCTATTTGAAAACAACATTTTTCTTGGACCTGAAGTTTACATATGGATTTTTACAATTTTAGTGATCTGCATGGATGTGTAAAAATGCATTTTAGCTGAGATTCTCGTTCGATTATCATTAGTTTAACATGGAACCGGGATGTCCAGGCCATTTTTGGTACATCTGACTAATTCCACTGAATACATGCCACCTCCCTACTACAGATGGTTCTATGTAACTCTATCCACCAAGTTATCCACCAAGTCTAGGAAGAAATCACTAGTGTTTTTGGTACATCTGACTAATTGCACGGGGTACATGCCACCTCCCAACGACAGGTGATTCTAGGTAACTCTGACCACCAAGTCTAGGATAGATACAAAGAAATCGCTAGTGTTTTTGGCACATTTGACTAATTCCACGAGCTACGTGCCACCTCCCAAGTCCAACTACAGGTGGTTTTACTTAACCCTGTCTACCAAGTCTAGGACATATAGGAAGAGATCGCTAGTGTTTTTGGCACATCTGACTAATTGCACGGGGTACATGCCACCTCCCAACTACTGGTGATCCTAGGTAACTCTGACCACCAAGTCTAGGATAGATACGGAGAAATCACTAGTGTTTTTGGAACATTTGACTAATTCCATGAGGTACATGCCACTTCCCAAGTCCAACTACAGGTGGTTCTACGTAACCCTGTCGACCAAGTCTAGGACATATAGGAAGAGATCACTAGTGATTTTGTCTTTGTTGGAATTCGAACATGAGACCTCATGGTCCTCAAACCACTGCATTGACCAATAGGCCCCATACTCTTGGGTGCTAACATGTATTATTTTAGGATGGATGGAGTATCTGATGGTGATCATCATCATCCTTGTGAATATTTTGTTTCTTTTTTTCCAGCCTGCTGTTGCTATTGTTTCTGTTTTTGTTATGACTGCTACAAGAATGGCGTATGATGCTTTTTAGCTGATACTTTGTGATTAAGAAGTGATTTTTCTGGCATGCACTGCTGGGTACAATTTGATAATATGGTATACAGTATAATCCTCAATATTGTATATATGCTTTTGTTTTCTCGCTGTTACTCCACTTTCCAGTTAAAAACAAAGAACCCATTTTGGATGTAAATGTAAGGTCTAATGCCCAAAAATAGACCATAGTATGATTTGATCATGTTTGACATATGTTCTTGCTTGATGACTCTATGAGGCGGAGGGGCAGCATAATAACCTTTGGCGGTTGGCCTATCAGTGTGATGTTGTTAACTTTGTTACTCAAGTGCAATCATAGTTATTTGAGGCACAAGATTTTAGGTTTTAGTTAGAGTTTAATACTCCCTGTATCTAAAAAGTTTAGAAGTATCTAATTCGGTCATCATTTTCTTCTCCATTCCTCTAGTTGGCAATGTCAGATGCTAACAATTTACATGTAAATGAGGGAGAATTTAGGGGTTAAGTTTCACTGGTACTCTATATTCATCCTTCCCTTCTCTGTGCTGTGTAATTTTTTCCTGTTGTTTATATACATCCGTGTACATAAACATTTGTGCAACAGAAAATTTAATAGGATTTCTCTCTTGGTATTTAGAATTTTAAAATTTTGACAAGATTCTGATAGTTTTCGTTGATCTGATAGTATCTCTAGGATGATGCTTTGCTAGATCCTGATATCCTCATCTAGGATCCAGAAGAATAATCACCTAGATGACCAGCTTAATCAACTGGTTAATTTCATAAATTTCTGTAGTATGCTTACCTTGATCCGAATTTGAAGCAAGTTTCTTAAATGATAATTTTTCTGGGCCTTCACAAGTGATTTTGTTTCAATACCACCTCTTCTCAAAGACTACATAAATTTCTTTTCCCTTTACTGAAAGGAATATATACCCGTTTGCTGTTTCTGCATAATATTTCGAAAGAATGATTGGTTTGGTAAAAATTTAGATCAAGTAATAGCTGCCAATACATAATTAACCTTTGTTATTCATATAATTCTTGTTTGGTATAAGCTGAACTAATAGGTCTAACCAAACATAATAATCTCGTCTTTCTTGCCCATTATCCTAAAAAACCAGCAAAGGGGTTCCTTAATCCATCTCCCCCACTACTGGTTACTGCTGTCTCCATGTTTCATGTCCATCAATAAACTTATTAGCACAGGATAAAGAAGAAATTAAAGGTGAAATTACTGCCGTGATTAATTGAAAGACATGTAAGAATTTTGAAGGAAGAAAATCGAAACAGATGAACAAGTTGGGACGCATAAAAAGTATTTCTGTTGAGATGAAGGATGTATATGTGATGTGGGGCAAGGGCAGCCTTTTCAGGTCACAACCAAGTGACCTTATGCTGCCTGGGGAAAGCTACAGGGTTTGAGGATACCAGGAGAGGGGTTGCGTAAATTCTGAATGATATGAGAAGCGATCTAGATTAACAGTTAAATGCATAATATCCACTTATATGTTAAGCTTATTAAACTAAGAACTCCAAGCTTTCTGTTAGCTTATCCGCCTCTCCTTAGAAAAAACAATTAATTTGGGGTTTTGAGCCCTCTCCTAGTGGTTTCTTATATGATGCATTCAAGTTAACCCACTATTTGGTTTTGTTTATTGGTGAAGTTCTGATCCGCCACCTCTGGATAATCTTGATGTGACTGGCTGGCTTAGATGCTCAAAGACTTATGTTTCATGTTAGTTCATAGTAATACTTTGACAAAAGCATCTGGCCTCCCTTTGCCAAACCTAATTATTATGAAGCCAAGCAGATTTAGATTCTTCAGAGCTCATGATCACCATATTGCAGTTTCTTTGTAAGAGCTCCTGGGATCGTCAAAGTTTGCCTGGTTCCTCTAGGATTGCCTAATTTTCCTAGGTTTATCTCATGCTTGATTGACACTATTCTTAACCTACCTCTAATCTATTATTATCTGTGATGCTGTTGTAATTACTGATACTTCAGGAGAATGGGCACATTCATTAAATGTAATGCAATCTCCATGATTGGTATTTCAGACATTATCAGCTCCTGATCTGCGTGATCCAGAGATATCTTCCTTGATAGCTGCCAAAATGAGAGAATTTCATGTGCTTGATATGCCTGGTCCTAAGACCGTCATCCTCTGGGATAGACTGCAGTATGCTCTTCTTTTTACTGTATATATGATAAATAAAAACTGCTAAATTATGTTTATCTTATACCAAAATGTCTAAATAACCTTTTGTTCTCGTATTGCTCTAGAAATTGGCTTAATGTAGCCAAAGGTCTGGCTTCTACTGAAGAAGCTAAGGACTTTAAGTTGGACCTTCTAAAAGATGAGATTGTATTGTTGGAAAAGAATCTTGCTGGCAATCATCTAAGCACGGGATGCTGCCACAACGACTTGCAGTATGGGAACATAATGATGGATGAAGAGACAAGATCAATAACCTTTATTGTAAGTACTAAGTTTTTTATTCATCAATGTTCAGATGAAAAACTAAGAGGACAAATACAATTTACTAAATGAGATGCATATCTCACTAAATTTTAGCTATAGCAGTGTCTGCATGTGGTGATTACATCTAAATCTAATTTGGGCTTCCATGATCAATAACTAGGCAGTGCTTTATCCTGACATGTTTGCTGCAGGATGTAGGTGGGTCCTGGTTCAAAAACTTCTTCAAGCTCTTACTTATTTAGGAGCTGCACTTTTGTTTCTCGCCTTTGTATTTTGTTTCAGTTATTGATCATCCACTTGATAAGGAGCAAAAGGATAAGATAAATATTTGAAAAACCTAAACATTTCAAGAAAAATTGACGGACTTTTCAATGATAAGTTCTGTTTCCTGCTAGGTTGGCAATTGCCTAATTTCTGCAAATAATTCTTGCTGTTCATACAGTTATTATTTGGACTTAATTTCTGGTATTTTCTTTAATCTTTCCTATTAACAGGACTATGAATATGCTGGTTACAACCATGTTGCATTTGATATAGCAAATCATTTTTGTGAAATGGTTGCTGACTACCATACAGAAACACCTCATATTATGGACTTCAGAAAGTATCCTGGTGAGTCAGTCACTAGTAAATCATCTTAAGCAAATCTGTTTTGTTGATCTGATTCCCTGAAATGGCACGAGCAAGTACTTCCTGGATATTTATGTTAAATCTAATTAAACCCCTTACAACATGTGGCAGGTCTGGAGGAGCGTAAAAGATTTTTGAGTACATATCTTTTTAGTTCAGGTAGATGAATACTTGCATCTTCTATGATTTATCATATGTGGAACCATTCATATTTCATGATGGTGCTTTCTTAAGCTCATATCTGTATACCAAGAGTAGTAACAACTATATAAATTTAGTTAATCTCTAGATTTCGATCATTATTTATCTTTATTTCATTACGAATCTCAGATGTATTGGTCTGGTAAACAGGTCGCTCTCCCAGTGAACCGGAACTGGAGAAATTAGTTCAAGAAGTGGAGAAGTATACTCTTGCCAGTCATCTTTTTTGGGGTCTATGGGGAATAATATCGGTACTTCTCCTGACCTTATATATTCTGTCATGATAAGAGTAGTTATGAGCTGCGTACACAAAAAGAACAGTGAATAGTCTAAGTAGGAACTTGGAACTACCTAGTCTTTAACTGTAGAAAACTTTATATTGAAAGTCCGTCAACAATTAATAGATACATGGTTTGCCGCATTTTGTGCCCAAGCCATAACAGATTTGGCTCTTTTTCTACCTTTTTTGCCTTCGACAACAATGTTGTTATTGAGCTGCATAGGCCTTTCTTAACATCCTTCATTTCCTCCCCTTTTTCAGCATCATGTCAATAAGATAGACTTCGATTACTTGGGGTATGCTAGGCAGAGGTTCCAGCCATATTGGTCGAAGAAATCTGAGCTATTGGGATCATCAGGTTCCAAGAAAGGTACTTCAATTATTTTGTTCAATTCCTTTTCCTTAAACAAGTCTATTTGAAGTTTTGAGTTTGGGGTTTCTTAACTGAGCACTTTGGCCTTGCAGGTTAATATGAAAGCAATGACTTCTTGATCCATTTGTTTGATTTACAGAGTAGTAGTAGTTGTTATCCGTTGGGGTTTTGCTTCAACAAGTACTTTTTTTTAAACTTCCGAAAACCGAGAGTCTTGATGGAATTTTTCTGGTGATGAAGTTTATTATCTAAATCTAGGATTAGATCATCAAGTGTATTAGCATTTCTGTCAATTTTGCCTCCTTTTCTTGTGTAAATCTCTACAGAGGTGCTGGTTTTATTTTTGTTTTTACCTGAAATAATGCAGATGCAAGTCTATTTGTTTATTTGAAAGATCATACAGTGAAAGTAAATAAAGATCTAATGGTTTTTTCTTGGATGAAATTTGTTACAGATAGTAACTAATTGGAGATTTAGCGTTGCACAGTAACTTTTAGTCAGTTCAAATATTATATTCCCTTTCATCTTTTCTGGAAATATTATATTTTACATCAGCAAATTATGATCAAAATTAACTAAGTAGATCCTTGAACCTCCAGTTCTTGACTGGATAGGATCAGTTTGGGTATGTAGAGTTTCATTAGAATTTACGGTTCTAACCTTGCAAAATAATAAATATAATTTGCCTAGCAAAATAATAATAATTTGCGGTTCAACCTTGCGAAATAATAAAGATGAATGGTGCTATATCGCTTTGGTGTCCTACCATGAGATTTATATCGCGAGGTGTTAAGATAAAAATGTTAAATCAATATTGGTATCTTAATTGTGCCCTCACTGAGATGACATTATCTCAATGATGTCCTCACTAAGATTTGAAACACTTTAGATACATGTTCTGAAAGTGAGGCTTAGTTTGAAGCAGATTTCAATGTCATAACTTTTGTCTTCCTTGCTCGCTCTGTTTTTATTATTGAAAATTTAGATTTATATATACTTCTACTTTTGCCTTCCTTGCTCGCTTTGTTTTTATTATTGAAAATTTAGATTTATATATACTCTGCATATGCTTCTTGTGTGTTTGTTGGAGTTCAATGTGTAACTAAAAACAGTTACAATTATTACGTTAATTTCCAAACAAGTAAGGTTAACTAGTATGAATCTTCGCATATCATATCGCTCTATTTAATCTCATCTAAGATTCATATACGTAAACACGATATAGTCCTAACTCCCAACAAAAGCAAAGTATCGGTGGATACTGCGCTCACACCTCTATCCTTCTCCACTTAAATATCAGGCTCACACCTGCAACCTAAGTCACAAATCCTCCGCCTTTTACCACTCGAGCTAGGCCTCGAGGCATGAAGTAATGTTCATGTATTGAATGACGAGTAAACCAAAAATAATAAATACGTCTCAGTCTCAAATAAGACGATATCAGTTATCATGACACTAGGAATACCAACATTGGGTCTATTTAGAATGAAACTATAACAGAAAAAAGAACAAGGAAACATTTTTAACAACATAACAACTTATTTCAGGAAATTGAGATTTTTCCTTTTAAACTTTTTTTTTCCTCTGTAACTAAAACTTAAAAAACTTTTTTTTTTCTAGTTATATCAAAAGAAAGTAATATTCATTTGTTCTTTTGCAGCCTATTCAAAAGCAAAAAACTTTTACTTCTATATATCATGAGCAACCGCGTAACTAACATCTCCTACGCGGCGCTCAACCCTTCCCCCTCCCTCCTCCTTATGTTAATATTTTCAAAAGAATTAAGCTGATGAAGACAGCCTAACTAAGACCAAAGAATGAGAGATCCCAAAAACTTACACTTTCCTCAGGATCTCTTGACTCAATGTTGCAAATGCTATTCTCCACTCAGGGCTCGTCGATCCACTGCACAAGATCTTGTGCATTATTCTCAGTTCTTCTGGATCTGCTTTATTCAGAAGCCTCCTAAGTACTAATTGTAACTCGGTGTTAGATGAACTATAGTTAGCATGTTCCTCCTCAGTAGCCACCTTGGTTCCCGAACACTGACCTCTTTCCATCACAGCAGATCTTGCCATGTCAACAGTACTCTCCGATGAACCTGAAGGCCCTTTGACAGTTACACACTCGTCCTTGAGTTTTAGCTTGTTTTTCCAGTACTCCAGACATTGATAGTTTGTATCAAGAGCTTCAATGGACTGTATACACCAGAGTTAGCACAATGTAAGAATAATTCACTTGGAAGGAAGTGTTTTACTTATTGAAAGAGTCAGAAATAAGAAAGCTGCATAAGAAGAGAGTCTTCTCAACAACGAAGAATGGATCCTAGGTTTCAAATAAGAAATGTGCGTAAGAATGTAAAACTTAAGTTGATGACAATAAGGTGATTCCGCTAATAAACCAATTACAAGATCACAAGATAGAAACCTATTGTCCTTAGTGGGATCCATTTTTTCTGGAAATGTCGCATTAATCCAAAATCGCAGGTCAGATTATTCGTTGGTCAAACTAAAGCCAGTAAATCACAAACTTGAAAGAGCAAAATCATGCACACAGCAACATAATATAGGTATACCTGAACTATCGGTGGGGAGAGTAACCCAAACATTCCGAGACCGTTGATGCATTCTGTGTCAGGTTGCAATGGTGGCAAATCTTGCCTTCCTGGATTTAACTTCGTTGCTAGTTCTTCAAAGACTCTATGCGAGATCATTTCCCAGCATTTCTGCGCTGATGAACTCACTAAGTTCGTATCTGGACACTCTTCTAAGCTAACCTGAAATCAGAAACTCCAAGTAGACAATAATTAGCATCCAGCAAATTCATAGAAACTAGAATCAAGTAGACAATCGTCATTTGCAAGGCCACTAACGAAAATTAAAAGGCAGAAGGCAAGGCGACAGCCACAATAATAAAATTTAAAAGCAGCACAATTGCAAATAGTTCGTGCATAACAGGCCTAAAGGTTCTTTTGTATGAGCTCATAAACATGAAAAATTATTAACGAGAAGACTTAGAAAGGGTTAGTGGTGGACTAAGTTTTGGAGATCAAGTGCTAGATTCTTAGCTGCGACAAATAAAGTAAATGTACCTCCTCTGCACACAAAATAATATGAATTTTTCCTTACACAAACCCCTATGCAAAAATAATGAGAATAACTCACATATTTTTCTTCCAAGTACTAGCATAAAATAACAGTAATCCTCATTATCCATTTTTTTTCTCAACTCGCATATTTTATCGGGCAAAGTTATGAATAACATCTTACCTTGAATAGAGGTCCAATGAGCCCACCATTCAGGATCTCGCATATATAGCTACTAGTTATCTCAGGACTGCTGGCATCGAAGAACTTAACACGACTTCTAAATCCTGTTAAAGAGCATCAACATTGAAATATACAGTGAGACCATTGCAATTTGAATAAAATGTTGCATCAAATGAAAATTTCTTAGTATGAAAAGTATATTCAACAAACCTATGGGGAATATTGCCTGCTTACTGCACCAAAGCTTTCCTGAGGCGATTGACCCTAACTTTAGAGGGTCAACATGGTACAAAAGCGTTCGTTCTGAAACCTTGGTGCTCAGGGGATCTATTTCTGAGTCAAATGTTCCGTTTTGTTGAACACTAGGAGAACCCCTGGAAAGATCAACCCCAAATAACTTCTTGCCACTACTGTGATTCGAAGCATACGAGGTGGTTGCATCATCAGAGCATGAGCTGCACTGCTTCTTTGGATTATGAGTTTGTTCTCTCAACAAACCTGATAAGCTATCATTTTTCATCGAGGGATCCGTTTCAAATCCATCCCTCTCTGAATCCTGCTTCACAGAGTTATGCTGCCTCCTATTTAAAGAAAAATTATCAGGATCCTTGGAAGTCCATTGTTCAATGGCATCCAATTTCCCCTCCAATGCTTGTACCAGTGTGTTCAGTTCATCCCTGTTGTAACGGACGAGAACAGTCTTGTTCTCTGGTTCGCAGGAGCACATTAGATTGGAGTGTTTAAGGCATGAAAACTGTCCCGGGGAACATTGGCATTTAACTGCGGACAGATGCAGGTCGTAAAAGCAGGAAAAGCATTCCTGCTCATCTTTCAAGCCAAAATCTTTGTCCATTGTCTGAAGTTGTACAAGCGGTAAAAGACGCTTCAGTCTTTCCTCCTCCATTTCAATTCTTCCCTATAAGTAAGAAGAAAAACAAATTACTAAAACAATATGAGCTTCTTTTTCACTTCTAAGTATATGAAATTTTTGTAATATTGCATCCATACATCCTTAAGTATTTAATTCTATGATAAGAAATCAATATTTAACACACCTTGCTGACTGGTCAGTTCTTATTCCTTTAAGATGGCACTCTTAAAGTCGAGGGTACTTAATCATATTCTAACATGTGTTGTTTTTTTAAGGGATGTGCCCACAATTACCAAAAAAATCGCATTGAAGTGATTGAAGTTATTATTCTACTTGTAAAATAAACAAAACAGTTACCACAGTTCTACCTCTCCTTTCTTATCCTATGTTATTGTTGGTAAGTGTCAAAAGCGGAGGTGAATTCTGTACTTCAACCCAAACAAAATTTCATTTTGATAAAGAACTCAAATACAAGTTTACTTGTACCTGATAATGGAAAGTATAATCTTTTTTGCTCGGAGGACAACAGAAAATTTCAAATGAAAACTAAAAGTACATCTAAGGGAGTTTATGCTGTACATACTTGGACCGGGAGGGCAGAACCTTACAACACCTTAGTAAAAATTATCCCTAAAGTGTGAAGATACCTAATCTATGGAGTCAAACCACAATGACAGATGAATTCAAATGCACAACCATATGTTTTGACAGACGTATTCAGAAATTTACCTTTATAGCTTTAGTAAGCATGCCGTCCTTCCCACAGAAACTTCTCCATCTCAAGTTTATACTGTTAATATTCTCAACAGCTGAGAGCTCCCACAGTGCTCGGATGGCTTCACTAGCTGCTCCTATAAGCAACTTATCATGTGAAAGCGAGGTTTTACGACATTGCTTACTGTAGAGCTCCACAGCAGTTAGTCCATGCTCTAACCAATCAACAGGGCCTAGATTAACAGCCTCTGCGCAGTTGAACCCACAGTTAAATCCAGAATGATAGGCTCTTGGGAACGTGAGCACAAACTCCCCTGCGTTCTGAACAGCGCGGTACACTGGTACACCCTCTGACTTCAAAACTGAAGGAGACAACTGAGTCACCTGAAAGAGAGAATAATAAGTTTGACAGGAGCATGGACGCAAATTATACCATTCAAACAATCAAGAAATTGCCAATGCACTGGAAATAGATTAGTGGACTGAAGGGAGACGGATTAACACAAGAAAAGAATATTGATGGCCATTGGTACAATTTACAGTTAAAATTATCAGAATAGAATGTCAGGTGTTTCACATGTGATGAGCCAAAAATTATGTTACAATATTCACATTGGTAAGTTGATGAGCAGACTTGAAAATTAGGTGAAGTTTATTGATAAGGAAAAGGGACTTGTAAGTTGAAAACAGTAACTCGTAACCAGATGAGGTTGATAAACAGAAAAAGGAGCTTGCACAGCTTATCATTGCCCGATTTAGTTGACTAGAACCTATAAAAGTCTATGTAGATGTGATTATTTCTCAAATACAATAAGGATGAGTAGTGCTTGATCAAGATTTAACTTGTATACTTACTAGTTCGTGAAGCAAATCAGGTTGTTCCTCAAACAGATCTGGCAAATGCTTTCTCATTGCATCCTCCAGGGCTGCAGCATGACTTCCTGGCACTCCATACCAAATCTTCGGTTCACCCCAATGCATATAATTCAGAGAATAAAGATGGTGGTCCTCAACATGCTTTAAGAAATCAGATTAAAGGATTTAAGTATATAGCAAATATAAAGCAAATAACTTGATCTAATAATAATGAAAGAAACCAAGAAAAGAAAGAGAAAGAAAGGGGGGGAAAGAAAGATAGACCTATGACCCAAGATGTTCCCTCAAAAAATAGCCGTCAGTAACAATAAATACTTGGAGACAAAGGATCAATACTATTTAGGTTTATATGTATAGGATGCAACAAAGGAAGAACTCATAAATGCACAGAGTTTGCTATCTTCGATAAGTTCAATTGGTCAACTATGCATTAAGATTAAGCTGAATGCTTAAATAAAAAAGTTTTCATGACATACCCAACAAAATGATGAGAAGCACATTCCAATATACAGCCATGGGACTAGAACTCCTGAGATATTGTTCTCCTCAAAGCACAATACAGAACACGGCAGGCGCGGTAAGTTGTTTAAGTTCCAACCAGAAGTCGCATACTGATCTAAAGTACTAGATTTTGGAGATGAAGATTCAAGAGGGAATCCACTGCCAAATACTCCAGTTTCCAGATCAGCTCCATATAACACCTATTCATCAGAGGAAGGCCAAACATTTAGTCTTATCCAACCAGTGAGCATGTAATAGATATATCAAAAGACAAAGTAAATATCAAACTAGATTTCCTTACCTCAACTTCATCTGTTGGATTCTCAACGATGCGCCAATACTCACCTTCAATTTCTTCAATGGAGGGTTTCCAAACCTCAGTATCCTTCATCCTAAAATATAACTCTTTAAAATCTTTGGAAAATGTCTGAAATTCCTCAAATGTGAAGTCAGATCCTGACTGAAACCCAAACTTGTCATCACTACTGTCTGAATGAGTATTTGATTCAGAACCTAGAGATCTAGGTTGTCTCCTTGTTGATCCTGTCTTTGAGTGCAATCGTCTTTTCCTCTTCCTGGTTTTTTTCTTTTTCATGGGCTCCCTATTCTGAAGTAAATCAACTTGCTGGATTCGAGTCGAGAACTTAGCACATTCCCACACATTCTTCTCTCTAAGTGGACAGGGTGGACTCCAAGAAGCAGGTGGTATAATCTTGCATATACCATATTTCTGTGCGTTGTGGCGAATGCTTGCAATATAACCAAGTGGATCTTTGAACTCCTATAATTTAACCACAGGATGAGCTTAACCACTGGCTTTATGCAATCAAAAGAGAATATAATAACTCTTTAATGTGACAATTACCTCATCATTTGGATAGTACACGGGAGCTTCCTCTAAGATGGGCCTACGTGCTTCACCAGGACTCCATATTGCTGATTCCTGTTCCAGAACAAGAAAGCACTGTTTATGTAGAGAGAGAGAGAGAGATCATTTGACTGCCAGGATAAGGGTGAAATAAACTATTGAAAACTTACCACTTACCCACCCCACCTCCCTAATCCCCAACCCTGCTCACCTCGTGGAAAAACGCATTAGACAGCAATGGAATCATACTTAAAATAGAGGTTAGAAATTAAACTAAAATTTTGATGAGTTAATTATCAAAGTGGATTATCAACATCCAGCAGATGCCAAGAAATGAGAACACATACACGAATATGTTGCCTAAGACATCAAATGTGGAGAATGGGAACGTTTTTATACTCATAGATTACTAATCATATTTCTGCAAGCCACACGATGATGAAACCACATTGAGAAGGACTTATAGATATGTCATTTTTACCTTCCGCCTACGAGAGCTTCCTGAACATTCAATGTTATTTTCACCTTTTGGAGCCTGTCTAGAAGGATGTCCCTGCAAGAGAAGGCAAAAGAATTAAATTTGAATCAGATGAATGAATTCAGTCTTGAAATGAGTTCTTCTTAAGAATCAAATGTGATTTCTACTTGAGAAATTTCCTTTTAGTCAAAAAGCATTAAAAAATAAATCGTTTCAAATTTGTTTAGCTATGCCTTGAAGCATGTAAGATCTTGCCAGTACGGAGTACAATATAAAACTGTGTAGGACGAGAGCAAATGAATAAAAATGGATATACAAGTGTACATGTTATCAGTCAGACACCTAGCCTAAATATTCATGAAATAACTATGATGGGGTCTTTGTAAAGGCAAACAAAAGAATAATGGAAATTCTGCAAAAGGTGGAACCTTTTGTAACGTACAGGTATGTATCTTAATTTCTTTTTGCTGCGATGGCATTCACTCATTCATCACTTTACGGGATATCATTGGATCACACAACCTCTTATCAGTTAAATACCAGTTATGCTTGCTGGGAGAGGAGACCTTTTCAAAGATTTTCCCTAATTTCACCTTAGTAATATTTATTAGATGATCTGTCCCAGTGACTAAGTACGGACCAGTTCATAAGTTAAATCTAGTTCCACAAAAGCTCCCTATCCTCTGAAGGGATTAATCCCATGGTTTCTTTTCTAATCATAAGTTCCTACCTAGTTGAGGGATCAAAAGAACAAGAAAACATGAATACAGTTTACTGCAAGATATGACAAAGCACTTAAAAGTTTTAAGAGATACAGTTTATTAACGAAATGGATCTTGGGCCTAACTCAACCCAAAAACTAGCTCAAGAGGTGAGCATTGCCCAAGCCATATAAAGAGACTACCCGTCCCTTGTTCATCAGATGTGGGACTTTTCAACACCCCGTCACAGACAAGAGCGGGAATCTGAACAATGGGTTATTTAACATGGGGGTCCAACATCGGAAAACTGATACCATGTTAAAGAAATGGATTTTCGGTCCAATTCCACCTTAAAAATAAGCTCAAGAGGTGAGGACTACCTAAGCTATGTAAAGAGACCACCCATCCCTTTTTCATCCTATGTTGCAACAACCCCACGCACAGGACTTGCATATCTGGAATGTGGACAATTTAATGAGGCCTAACATCGAGAAACAAGAATCACTACAAAAAACAGGTCAAAAACTGACGGACTTGACTCCCGTAATTTCTCAACTTGATTTTTAATCGAGGACATCCATTGGTTTTCTTAAATTAAAAATTAATATAATTTTATTTTAAAAAATGACTGATCGGAAATACATACATATATATATATATATTGGAACAATTTTACCACTACACCATACATGCTCTTAGATGACATACTTCTATTGTTTTTAATTTGTACTCCAAAACTGCAATTTTGCACTTAATAATCGACAGAGTCCCTCAATTTTTGCAAATAAAAAATAAAAAATCAAGGCTCTCTGACAGAAAATAAACGGACATCTGTTGGTTTTATTTAAAAAATTAAAATTAATTTTTTTTAATTGAAAAACAGACAGAGTCCGTCGACTTTTATCTTTTTTTAAAGTAGTGGATTGAGATTGGTCCTACTATGATACCATGGAAATGGATCTTGGCCCTAAATCAACCACAACCATATGAAAAGACCACTAATCCCTTTTATACCCAATGTAGGAATCTTCAACACCCTCACTAGTTCAAAAGGAAATCCCGACAAAGCGTTTAGGGCCATCTTACATCCCAAAATGTTTTTTTTAACTTGCGTGCAGTTTAATTAGTCCTCGAGATATCCAATTCTTTCTTTACAAATCACTCAATCACATAAACCGAGATCTAAACAAGTACAGATCTTAACTACACATATAGGGTAAAGGAGACGTGATATATCCAAGAAGAAGATAGATACGGGAAAGAAATTAACGCTTCAAAATCAGTCAAAATACAAAAACAAATTAAAAATCAAAGTCGAAATTCAAACCTTCATGCTCCTTTTTCAGATTGCACGCCAATGCACAGAACCTAATTTTATGCCTGAAGGATGGTGTAACCTCGCTCTGAAGATGACAAATCCACAGTTTATGGAATTCAGAAATTTGTATTGATGATACAGATAACAATTTTCAACTGTCAACACAGAAAAACGACAAGGTAAGGAAAAACGGAAGATAATTGATATAAATGACCATTTTACGAGAATCTTCCAAGGATTACCGCTAACTTAAATAAACAGGTAGTGGAAGAGAAAACAAATTTATTCAATGCATGAACTATTATTTACATCTCCCTTAGTAATTCAAGATACTGAAAATTTCTCATTTTGCATTTTTAGGGAATATACTTGGCCGTGCAGGTAGCGTGCCTTGGCCGTGTGCCACCCACGTTCTCTTTATATCAATATATTGACCAGTATTTCAAAATTTAATGGTGATTTAATATTCAATGGAAACACGTACTTATAGAATGGAAATTCTATGCCTTCAATGCATTTAGAAGTGAATTCTGAATTCTCCAAATCAATCATACAAATCTTAAATGCTACCTTTGTGCAGTTTAGCTACGTTAATTAGTGATTACACCTCCTGCGCCAAATAAGATTAATGACCTAATTCTGACTAAGCTACTCGCGATCTCTCACCGCTTTCAAGTTCCTAGGGAAGGGACTTAGGATAGACAGGCAAAACCGTGCATCAAAACCATTAATCCTAAGTTGACCTAATCGGGATTGTTGAAGCTAGAATCCATTAACTCGAGTAAATTCTTCAGAGGACACAAAATGCATCAAAATACAAGCAGTTCTCTTATATGGCAATACTAGATTGGCGAGACAAGAGAGGAAGCTTAGAAAGTAGTAAGGTGTCAATGGCGCTTGCCTAACAGGTAATGACTATATACCACTTATATATCGAACATATCTTCACACTCAATGGAGTCATTTCGATACACCCTAGAAGAAACTTACAAAATACCAAACATGGATAATCCGTAGCAGAATGATTGTCTAGATCATTAACTTCAGTACGGAAGAACCCCTATACGAAGAAGCCAAAAGAGAGTTCAAACATCTATATAAAAAAACAAAATTTTTATCATACATAAAAATATAAATTTAACCATGAATAAACCGTGAAAGTTTCTGTCAAACCCCCTCGGCCCTACCAAACTCCGCCCCTGACCCCACCCCCACCACAAACACCACAAAAAAACAGAACTTTTCTGTACAAACTTCAGGAAAATGGCATTTTAAATCACAAATATTACAATGCATTTAACAAAATGAAAGACAATTAAACAATGCAATAAACACAGATTAAATACAAAAGATTGAAGCTTTATACCTCCAAGATCATAAAAAAAAATCAGCTAACTGAAACTCTAATCACTGATTTAATCCAATTCAACCCTAAATTAACCAAACCTGCAAAGACAACAAATTCAGTCAAAATTCATTAAAACAACATTCTTGAATTTAATATGCATTATTCATTCAAACTGCAAAAAAAAAACTATAAACAGAAAAATAAATATATTAACAGAAAACCCCAAAATTAAAAAAAAAAAACAGAGAAGCAATTATATACCAAATTAAACCCTCTCTGTAATCAATGATTCACGTAAGCAAATTCTTGTACTCACAGAATCAAAGAACAAATTATTCAGACCTCAAATTTCACCAAATTAAATTCCAAACAAAATTAAAAAAAGAAGAAGAAAAAAATCAAATCTTTTTTACTTAAATCTAATAAAGGATATAAAATCAATAGGTAAAAATCAAATCTTGGAAAACTGGGTAAATTTAAGGAATAGTTACAAAATACCCAAAAACAAAAAAAAAAAATATGAATAGGAAAGACTCAACAAATTCAAATAAATTTTTAAAAAATTATAATAAAATCAAGAAATCCCCAAAAAGACACCAATTTTTATATATTTATAAATATATCTTCATGGTCTTTTTTTTTTTTTACTAAACACATACTACGTGATGTACATTACATAACAAGAAAGCCCCAGACTGAAGAAAAGAATAACAAAAAAAAATATAAAAATAAAATTACCTCAAAAATAACAGTTCCTTAATTCCTCTAATGGAGTTAATAAAATATTGAGTATTTGACTTTTTATAGTTTATAGTTTATATTTATAGTAATTAATAAAATGTCTATCCAACTTATACTTTAATTGGGAAAAGATTATTCATTATTTATAGTTAAAAAAAAACTATATTTATTATTTTTTCCGGAAAAGGAATTATATTGCTGCTTATAAATTATATTATCAGTTCAAGAAAGTATTTAAGATTATTCTATTTTTAAATAAATAATTTAACACAAAAAAATATAATATTTAAATTTGAAAATATATATATTAAAAAAAAAACGAGTAATTTGGATCTTGAAAGAGAGAGACTATTGAAAACGTGTTTCTGTTTTTATCAGTCAGAGAAAGAAAAATTGTGCGTTGAGAAGTGAATGGCTAAACTTATGTGGAAAAATTCCATTTCTTTTTCCTTTTTATTTTTTTCAAGTCAAACTTCGTATTAAAATACGTGGTGTAATTTTAACTTATCGAAGAGATGATCTTAAATAAGAAATTGTGAAGCGTGTAAAATATGATAGGAGGTTAGTTGGTAATAGTATGTTGTTTTAATTTATATTCGTGCGTAATTTTATTACTTTTGCTTTTTTTTAATCCTTCTTTTAGACTGTTTTTGGATTGATTTTTCTTGAATTGATTATCTATAAAAATAATAATCTATCTCTACAGTAAAGATAATGTGTGTGTGCGTACGTACGTGCGTACACCGTGTATTATATTCTCCTCAAACTTCACTTTATAAATCTATATTAAGTCTATTATTATCGTTTTTAATGTAAAAAAAAGTATTTACGAAAAAGATAAAACTGCTCAGCTTTAATTTGAAGTAAAAGCTCAAAAACTGTTCTATTACTTTTTATTTGTTCCTTTTCTAGACTGTTTTGAATTGTTTTTTCTTGAATTGATTATCTATCAAATATAACAATTTTAATTCTATAATAAAAGTAAGGTGTGCGTGCGAACCTCGTGCTTTATATCCTCCTCAAATTTCATTTTATGTAAGTACACTAAGGAAAAATTAAAATTATTTGGCCGTGAAGTATATATATATAGATATATATTATTTTTAAGGCAAGATTAACTTTATAAAAAAATGTACAACAACAATAAGAACATATATATCTAGTGCAGTCTCCTACACTAAAATTTATATTAAAAATATATATTCATCAAATTACAATTAACAATAACTTTATTTCAAATAATTTAACTCTTCAATAAATATTTTAATTAGTATTTTTGAGAAGTTAGAACAAAATATTCCTATTAGATGGACATCTTTTTGCTGCAAATTAGAGCCAAAGACAAGTAGCATTTGACCATGACAATTTTCTTTGAATACCTTTTCAGTCAAGCTTGATAAAAGTTGTCAAAATGATTTTAATGAATTATTTTAATAGTCAAATTTCAAATCAATGTTTTTAAAATGATTTTTATAAGCATAAAAACGAATAAGGAGTAAAAATAATGAATTATATATCATAAGATCCCAATTAAAATCATTGGTTTTGATATATAGAATTGTTTAAAATCTATTTCATCTCTTAGAAATAAAGTTTCGATTTCATAAATTAGACGTCTTGTTATTACATGTTCATGTTTAGCAAAAGGGGATTTTTTTTCTTCACCCTCCTTTTTTTCTTCTAATGGAAAAGATAAGACTTAGAGCGGATTTATTAGAAATCTATCAATCAATTTTTTTTTCACATTTTCATTTTTTTTATCCTTCGCGCGATAATTCTTTTATGAATTATTTTCATGTTAGAAAAATTATCGATTAAAAATATGTTTTTATTTTTGTATTTTTGTATTTTTGCACATTGATTTTTAAAAAATTATTTTAATATTCAAATCTCTTATTTTTTTTAAAAAAAAAAATTACAATTATAATGGTAAAAATAATGAATTATGTACCTTAAAATTACAACAGCTATCAAATAAATCAACCTAAATCTACTTTTCACTTATTAGAAAAAACTTTGATTTCACAAACTATACGTTATATTGTTGTTGTGTGTTTCTATTTTAGTAAAAGAGAAATTGTTTTCTTCACTCTCTTTTACTCTTCTAATAGGAAATATATAAATATATGAGAGCGGAGTTAATTAGAAAAGTTACTGATCGAAAAACTTTGCACGTATTTTTAATTTTATATTTTTGTACAATAGCTTTTTTTAGAATTTCTAGATAATGTTTTTTGATATTATCTTCAAATGAATTCAATCAATCCACATGCACAATTTATATATATATATATATATATAACAACAGAGTTAATTAGTAAACTTATTTATCGAAAAACTTTGCACGTATTTTTACTTTTATATTTTTGTATAATAATTTCTTTTAGAATTTGTAGGTAGCATTTTTTTATATTATATTCGATCAAATGAAATCAAATCCATTTTAAGCATATAAAGATCATGATATGTATTATTTTTTCCTTTAATTAATTTTATTAATACAAATTTAAATTAATCGCGATATAAATTTAGTATTGGAAGTGAACCCACGTTCGCACACGGTTTGTGACAAGAATTAACCAATGGGTCAGTATCAGATGGGGCCCAATAAAGTACTATTTCAAGTGGACCCACTTTGGAGCTTGAATCTAATGACGTGGCACTTCTATAACCCATTTAAAGTACTTTTTTGTTTTTGTTTTCTATTTTTAGAATTAACTTTAGGTACTATGTTAGTCTGTTAAAAAATAAAAAAGTGAGTACAATGGTGTTAATTAATTTTATTAATACAAATTCAAATTAATCGCGGTATAAATTTGCTAGATAATTAGAATTTTAAAATGTTAGAATTATAGCTTCTAATCATCTATTATACAATTATGTAATATTTAAGATTTGAGGATATACATCAACACGTTGAATGGGAACGATTATATTTTCGTGTAATATTTTTTTTGAAGTTTTCTTTCATTGATTAAAAGTTATTTTTTTAGAATTAAAAAGCAAAAAAAAAAACAATAGTTTTACCTCGTAAAGAACAACTAAAAGTTAAAACAATTAGCTCGACTATTTGATCAAAAGAAAAAGAAATTTTTTTAAAAATGTTTTTCAATGCAAAATAATTATCTTTGTCGATTCATTTACTTTGACGTTTATTAAAATTAATTATTCAACTACATAGCTTCGTTATATTTTAGTGACGTGATGATAATATGATGTGACGTCAATATGTTATCTGTTGTATTTTCTTCTTTCACTTTTTCCACCTTTTATGTTTGTTTTATATTTTATATTAACAAAAAATAACTCATAGTACCTTTTTTCCTATATCAACTATAAAAAACTAGGTCATTTTAACAAATTTAGTAAGTATAAAATTATACAAAGAGGAAGAATAATGAATTGTATATCTTGAAACCGACACACATATTGTACGTTAATTTTGCTATCAAAATGATTACTTTAAATATGAACCTCTTGAAAATCATATATATATATATATATATATATATATATATATATATATATATATAAAAGAAAACCTTATAATATTTTAAAAACATGATAACATAAGAATTTCTTTATAATATCGATATCATAAATTAAACTTACATATATACATTTTTTTTTTGTTTTTTTTTGGGGGGGGTGGGGGTGGGGGAATTAATGCATTAAAGCCAATACGAAAATTATCATTAAAATGAACATTACATTAAGAGGACATTACAATACAACAATCGAAAACCATACAAGTTTGAGAAAAAAAAAATGAAATGACAATTAGGATATTCTTGATTAAGGAATATTAATGGCACAATTATTGATGTTTTTAAGCTTAATTATATTAATTGCAGTAGTAATTATCATTAAGAGCAAACCAATAAAAGAAGCAATAATAGCTCCTTCACCATGGTTACAAAATGTATAAAATTTATCACAAATTTTATTCCATCTTGCATGAGAATTTCCATTCCTACCAAGTTGTCCCATAAATGCTGCTGAACTTGCTCCACCAGAGATTAATGCCACATTTATCTTTCATAATACAAGAGATTAATTAATAATATTAATTGAAAAAAAAGAGTAATTAATTAATTAATTAATTAATTACCATGTCTAGGATTCCAATTACATAAAATCGTAGTCCCTTGTAATCATATTTATTTCCAATAAAACAAAATGCTAGCATGAGGAGGTTATGGAGACTAACTAGTCCGTTTGCTATAACAAAGAACCTGCGTTCACAGAAAAATCGTTTTCAAATGTATATTTAAGAGAAAAAATAACGTTGAATTTTTTTTAATCGATAGATTAACAAAGCACATATATAAGACAAATAACATTTTTATACACTATGTGATTTCTTATTATTGGATTAAATCTTGGCTGAAATGATGAGAAAAGAAAAAATAGTATTTCATGTGTCTTATATTGATTGATCACTTTCCTTTTAACATGTATATTAAGAAATTAAAAATAAAAAGATAATTTTACTAATTCACCTCTTAAAAAAATTCTCGGAAATTTTACAGACAAAGGTGACACTTTTAAAAAAGAAGTAATTACAAGGGTAATTGGAAAAATTTAAGTAATACTTTCTTGATTTAGTAAAATAATCACCTGTATTTAGTAAAATGATCAACTAATATGTGGAGGGAGTAATGTTTTCATATGCAAAAAATTAGAATATTTTTTTTACTATTTCAGTGAGAATCTGTTTTCCACCATGCATTTTTCAACTAGCTGATTCAATGAGAAATCAATAGGAAAATAAGGTTCTATAATGCAATTCTTTCACTGAATTTGTGACGGAAAAAAACCATTGTTTCTAGTAGTATGGTGACCTGGTATACACAAGGTGATCATTTCTTTATCATTTGTCCAAAATCTTAATGGACAAAGTTGCTCGATACATTTATGCTAGTAGAAAATAACAAAGTACCTCATAAGATCAATCAAAATACCCATAAACTTACTCAAACACCACAGTTATATACTATAAAAAAAAAAGAAGTAGAAAGGGCTTACACAAAAGCTGGAGTATGTTGGAACTTAGCATTGAGAGTAGCTTGAATAGGAGTGGTACCAATAGTGGCAACAACAATAGTTTTCTTTTGGTTGTTAAGTGCCATAACTAATGTTGCTGAAATTGTTGCACCAAATGCCAATAACCTCAACAATGGCATCACCCAATTATAGTATACCTTAGACTTAGCCACATCTATTTTTTGTCCATTTCCTTCTTGAGCCATTTTGTATTATATGTTTTGTTTTTCATCCTACTGACACTTTATATAGAAAGAGTCATCAAATTAGGTTAATCAGTTGGTGGGAAAAAGGAAGATTTTTGTATGAAGTATGCAACAAGTTTAGACATAATCTTCTAAGTAGGTATATGCAGTGTGTCTGAGCTAGATAGGGACTAGGGGTTCATCCGTGCCTCGTTTAATGAAAAGTTAATACTATTTATATATAGTTAAAATTATCTTTTATATATATGTAGTAAACGTTAAAACCCCTAATAATTCTTTGCGTGTTTACTTTTTCATATTGAATCTGCTTGATAAAAATTCTG
Organism: Solanum lycopersicum; assembly: GCF_036512215.1. NCBI lineage: Eukaryota > Viridiplantae > Streptophyta > Magnoliopsida > Solanales > Solanaceae > Solanum > Solanum lycopersicum. Next base: position 55,754,932 of record NC_090801.1, on the reverse strand, counting down.
ACTCACCCACCGAATATACTTGTAAGGTGATTATGAAAGTAAATTTTTTTTCAAAATAAAGTTACTCTTGGACCTTGTGAGAAGTGTTGTACCATATTACTTTTGTTGTTGAACAAAATCATGCTATTATATATATATATATTGAGTTGTATAAACAAGTTTTCAACTTAAAGAAGATACCAAAGGGCAAAGTAGTTGGGAATAAAAGGAAGACATATAGGGAGGAGGAAGAAGGAATTTAAAAAAAGAAAAATTACTACTACCCCCGCCCCCTCCTTTTCGTTCTCGTATTTTAACCAGAGACTACTTTCGAGGGGCAGAGGCAAATAAGGAAATGAGATTTCTTGCCCTCTTACAATTATGATTTTATACGAAGTGAGATTTCTCTTGAAGAAAACCATATCATATTCATAACAATTGGAGACAAATTCCAGACAAGTCTGCAGGTGCCATTACACACATGCACAAGGGAAAAGATGCATACATCTAATAAAAACCGCACTCATTCAAAGCTCACTAACTCTAGTCTCTAGATCCTGAATTCGCCTCTCAAAAGCAAGGTGTTTAGGCAGTAAGGTTCACGGTATACAGTCATATACAATAATATGGCATATAAGGTACATAATAACATTCTTCACTTATGACTTTGGGCATAGCACGCCACAAATCTAACGCGTAGTTATCAATTACAGACTCCAAATAGTCACAACACTAGTAGTAGTAGCTTCAATCACCCCACAATCATAATATCAAAATGTTAACAAAAGAAAAACAGGGGTATGGTTGTAGTATTAACACTAAACACTACCATATTTATATGCAGCGGCTGTCTTTATTCTCCTCTTTCCAATTGTTGCGAGCAAAACTCTCAATTGTTGTCCACGAACAGCAAGTTTAGCAGACGAGCTATGATGTTGTTGTTACACCAACAACTACATTACTCACCTAGAAATGTAAAATGGTATCGTTAATGATAAGGTGGATAACTTGAGAGTGAAGAAGCCAAAAGATATAAATGAAAGGAGGTTAATCATGTTGGAAACAAACTTACCAACTTGCCACTCTCATCGACAGACATTGGGTTTTGGACGACAACAGTTTGATTTTGTGAACGAGCCTTGGCCTAAAGCAGATATGAACATATTTCAGAAATCAATTTAGTCAATTTAGAACCTAGTAAGTAAGAAAAGAACATGCGGCAGACTTATGAACTCACAGTTGAAGAGGATCCTGAAGCAGTAGTAGCAGTGCCGTTAGGAGGGTTCAAAGGTGCATGGGCTCTTCCATCTCCTGCCTGCAAAAAAATACATATAAACACATGAAAACTGAAATTCCTTATCATATTCATGTACGCATGTTGTCTAGTCTCTCTTATCAATATTATTATTATTACTCTCCTACTATCTTATTCTTCAATTCTACTAGTACCTGTTGTTTCCTTCTTTTAGTTATCATATTATTTGTTTCTTTTCTCCATTATTTTCTACATGGCTTCTTCACTACTGCATTTCCTTTTCTTACTGATTTCGATATGCTTTACTTGAGTCAAGGTCTATCAAAAACAACTTCTCTACCTTCGGAATGTAAGGGTAAGGCTGTGTATACACTAACCAGATTCCACTTATGGGATTACACTGAGCATATTCTTGTTGTATTCCGATACATACGCAAATAACATAAGCAATGGACTAGTAACCAAAAGACCTTATTTTGCTTCCTCACTCACCCACTTACCCCTTCTTTTTCCACAATCTGTGATATCAATAACTTCTAAAATTTGCAACTAAAAGTTCAAAATAAGTTTGTATTTAAGTGGGCTGATGATGCTGATATCAAAAGCTCAAGATAAACTTACCTTCCAACATAAGCCTTCTCCGTTAAACTTTCATAAGGATTAAACCACTCTTAACACTTTGCTTTATGTGAAAGTCCTCGAAATGTGCTGACGATTTTCAATTTAATTTACTTGCTTTACAATCCATGATATGAAGCAAGGCTAATCGCTATAATCTACTGATTCCTATAGGTTCAGACTATTAAGTGGAGAAGGAAGAACCAGAGAAGAGCAGCTTAAACAGAGACAAACCCAACAATTCTCCATGAGTAACAATGACTCGGGAATTGGCTATTTTGAAGCATCAACAACAACATGTTCACTGTGCTAATTATTCCCTTCTTATCTTCTTCAATTCCGATCATTCTAATATCATAAATCTTACTATTTACATAAAAGGCTCAACATTGTCATTTTGATTGATTTGCATCACCCTTGAGCAACAAAATAAAAAAACTTACCCGCACTGGTGTTTACACCAACCAATGCATGCAAGACAAGTCTTTCATACACTCATTTTATCACTTATTTACAGTCAAGTTGATATATATTCTCACTTTAAATTGTAATTAAACTAAGACAATATGGTAGTTGGCTATTCTCTGATCCTAACAAAGTAAGTAAATATTATATTACGCACAAAATAGAATTCTCATTACCAAAAGCACAATCTTAAAATTCATTCCTCTTTGTTATTTTACTTCTTTAACTATATGGACCAAGCATCAGCTAAAATTTTTACCAAAGATCAAAAAGAAAAATGAATCATCATACTCACATTAACATTGGTAATATAATGGCATACTGCACATTTAACCGATGGAGCTCCACATGGATACATCAGCATCATACGGCAGTTCCCGCAGTAGACATGAGCAAACTGGTTTGGACCTGAAGATCGACAGCACAATTATATGTCATCCAGGTAACAAGAAACCTAAGCTCTATCGAATGTACAAATCCTCAAACACAAACAATTCATGTAGCTCTTTACCCTATTAAATTCTAGTGAAAGATAGAACATGCAAATGATTCAGGTATAGTCCCCTTAAAATTCAATGAGTTACTATCTCATCTTAAACATCTGTCTTTACCGCTTAGCTCTAGTAAAAGGCACCTGATTTTGCACATAACATTAGTGCCCAATCAGCATTGTGACACTACATTTCTTACTTCTTGGAATGGTCAACCTACAAATGTTGTTGCCTTCAGGACCACCATCCAACTTCAAATAATGTAGCTTCTGACCAAGGGAAGAATGAAAAAATATATTCCCAGCACTATAAACAAGATAGAAGACCTAGGGGGAAAGAAAACTTTTGAGATTGGAAAGGAAAGAGAACAATTCAATATACACCCACTCTGGTTACTCATGCATAGATTCCAGTAATATCTTCTTAAAACCAAAAAAGACACATAGGAACAGACTAGTCAATGACATTTAAGAACATGTGCTTGGAGAAAAATGTATACACCAAGTTAAATCCACCAATTACCAGTCATAACTAAGTTCTGTTTGCAAATTACAGATGTGCTGCAAAATGAAGCAGATATGACCAAAAAGTAAAGCTGATAAGAAGATTAAACAGCAGATATCTATATCTTATGTGACTGGCTACTAGTTTACAAAGAGCACCAGATCAGGTTATTATTTTCGAGGAATAACCACACTCAAGAGAAATCAATTGGACTTACACCTATCTGTCAGGCAAAACTTCTGATAAATTGAGCATCAATAGGAAAAAACATAACACAAACATACAATAATGAAGCTTTTTGGTGATCCCATAACCATATTCCACCAAGTCTGACAAAGACATAAATTTATACAGCTCCCTTCCCCCAGGCAAAAGCTTGAAGTGCTCGAAAGTTGTGAATTTCAGCTGGGACCACACTCTAAACTCATAAGTCATAACATAGTTCAACTAAAAACACAACCATACCGAAATGTTCACTTATGTATTACATAGTTAGATCATCAAAGTAATGTTACTCTTCCAACAGATTTTTCTGATGTAATACAAGAATAAAAATGCTGGTATCTCAATTTGAGATCTCATATGATAAACTTTTGATGAATATGTAGGAAAAAGATCTCATATGATAAATGAAAACAACCGAAGGTCAAGCTTAAGTGGATAATATCAAAAGTTAGATTCATATTCTGTTCAAATGAAGGAAACATTTCATTCCAGCAAAGAGACACTAGATTTTCATAACCAGACAAACATTAGTCTCCGAAATCAAGGGAAGGGATGTTATAAACTGTACCTGGGACAAGGTTCACCGTATGACAGCAGGAGCATCTCACACTGTTCGCTCCACGTGGATGCATAAGTAATGTACGACAGCCTCCACATATCAATTGAGCCATTTCCATTCCTGAGAAAGATCAAAATTTAAGCAACACCTTCGAGTAACAGAACACAATAACAACTACGCTTCAATCCATGTCAAGGCAAAACAACAAACAATACTACATCTCAATCCAAACAGATCTATACACCAAGCCTCCCCAAACCTAGCCCACTTTATGGCTTTATTTACCATGTCAGCATCAAGCATAGCGTTACTATTAGATACTCAAAATGTTTTTAAGTGCACTAATTTTCTTTCCTAACAACAATCTTCTAGCAACAACACTTGTAATCAACATGGAAGGGGGCCATAATCCAAAAATCAGCCACACAAATTTGAAAGAAAAAAAAAAGTACTTATAACCACATCAGAATCAAGAAAAGCACAGATACCAGGTGGTGGGACAGGGGTGAGTGCATTGCACACTGCACAGCAGACATTAGAAGCTCCTCTGGGATAAAGAAGCATTGTCCTGCACCCACTGCACATCAACTGACTCTGCATATCTGTCGAACAAAAAACATTAACCAAATAGTAATGGCAAGCTCACAAACTAAATTGCAAAATGATCTTTGAGTTACAGTTCTCAAGATTGTAATAAATCTAAAAGTCCATCATGAAACAATGAACTTCGTCTTAACAATCTCTGTTGAGACAAAAAGGTTTCACCTTTCAATCTGTTTGAATATCGAGTCGTCTGAGGTAGAAGAGCTAATTTCTGCCGATCTGTGAGGTAAATTTATTCTTCCTGCTTGACAAAATGAAAGAGAACAATAAATACTTTTCTTCAAGAAAGTTCCTTTCATAATTATTCATCCAATGGTTGAAGCTACAATCTTTTTTCTCAGGATTCACAGATTATACACACAAGAAAAATTCCTATATCAAGTTTTTCATGCTAAGACGGGTCAAACACAAATCTTACAAAAAAAATTGTTTAATCAAACACCCATAACCATGAGTGTGGCTCATCAACCAGGTTCAAATCTCAGCAGAGGAAGAAAAAGCTAGGTAATTTCTAGAGCTAACCAAAACGAGAGCCCTTGCCCCAAATTCTTCCTACCCACCAACCAAAATTTATCCACAATCAATTACACCCATCACAAACATGATTGAAAAGTAAAAAAAAATATCATGTTTAGCCTACCAAATTAAAAGGGAAAACCCCCCAAGAAATTGGATAAAGAAAAAAAAAGCAATCTTCTTACCAGTCAATGAACAAATCTGGAAGATAGGGTACCCCTCTATTATAATATATATATCCCCACACACGAAAAAAAAAAAATATACAGTGAAGGGTACTTGAGATTATCTGAAAATGGGTTGGAATTCAAATGGAAATCTGAGCGAAAATTCCGACAGAAATTGGGTAAATTCAAGATTTCAAAAGATTGGTTTTTGGATATTTTTCTTACATCTCCTTTTTTCTTCTTGTTAAATATTGGGAATAAATGTCTTTTGACCTGTCTACGAATAAAATAAAATAAAATAAATTCTTCCGCTTTCAATTTATTTATTTTATTTTATTTTTTATAAAATAATTTTTTAATTATAATTTTATATGATATATTTAAAATTGCAAAATTATAACTGAAGCTATTTTTAGATAAGGTATAATGCGTATATATGTTTTACCGAAATTAATATGTGATGTATAGAAGTTAAATATATTATCTATTAAAATTACATATTTAATTTTATACGCAATTCACATAATTTAAAAGAATATTTGTTCATAGCTAGTCAAAGTTTTTTACTTTGCTATTGCTACGCTGCATTAGATTGAAATGAGATTCGAAAAAAATAATGTTATTTTTTAAAAAAATTGTGTTAAAATAAAAATAAAATAAATGAATTGAAATGAGAGAATATAAATATTAATTAAAAATACAGTTATTATTTTTTTTTTTTAAATAAGAAGAAGGCTTTTGAATAAGGAACAGAGAGTATTCCTGTAAATTTTGAAATTTATTTGTCAAATTTTATCCAAACGCGTTAACTTATATTTTCTAATAATTTTTCCTTTTGTTGACATCAAAGATTTCTACGTAAAAATAAATATTTAAAAAATTAAAGAGAGATAGAACCGAGTGATGAGATTTTGTCAACAGAGAAAAAAATTATGACGATAGATTATTTTAATCACAAGATTTGTCATAAAATTTTCTATTAAAGATTAATCATATGTATTCTAGTCATCCCATAAGAATTCTTAATAGTTGATTCTAGAATTCATTTATCATTTAAATATGTACCTCGTCTACAGTCACACTGGATATTTTTTGTCGTAAAATTACATTATAAATATATATATATTAATAGCTTAGCTAAAAATTTTATGAAGGATATTTAAAAATTTTATAGCTCGTAAAAATAATTTAAAAAATGAGTGTCTTTAAATTTTGTAAATCAAACTACAAAATATTAATTATTATTTTTTAAAATTAAAATATACCAAAATTTTTGAAATCAAAGTACATACTAATTTAGCTTTAATGTTTACGTTTATCTATCTCATAAGAGTGAACGAACAAAAAAAAAGATATTTTAGTTTAGAGTAAAATCACTTTTATACTCCAAGATTTCACAAACCTCTGATGACCAACAACGAGAAATGAAAAATAAAAAATAGAATCAAATGAGTTATATTAAAAGAGAATTTATATAAAGTATTTTCACTTTTAGTAGCATTATGAAATAAATAAATAAAATTTGCTTATTAACTTTAAATTAAATAATTTCTTTTAAATTTTATTTAAATTTTCAATGAAAAGAAAAAAAATAGATTTTGCTTATTAAATTTAAATTAAATACTTATTTTCAAACTTTATAAAAGTGTTTAATGAAAAGAAAAAATAAAAGTCAAATAACGGGAATCGAATCTGCACACCGCAACTTGAAAATAACTTAGTAAGAGTTGAACAATTAAAATCACTAAGCTAGAAATTTTTATTGTTTTTTAAGGGTGTCTAAAATATATTATTTAACCATTTAAATTGTTATTTTACTTATTAATACGGCTTAATTTTCTAACAAAGAGTGTCCACCAAAGGGTAGCTACGCCCCCGATATATATATAAATATAAAATGTTAAACAAATTAAAATTAAATGCAATGAATAATAACGTAATTTCAATAATAAATGAAAATAGACTTAAATTTACACATATATTACATTCGTTGAAAGCGTCTTATGTTTTTATTTCTCAACTCAATTAATGTTAAGTATAAAATGAAAAAAATAATTATCTTTTCTTGATATAATGAAAGTATTAAATAAAAGAAATAAATATATTTAAAAAATTTTGGACAAAAAGTATTAAACTGAAGGGGTAATAACATAATTTCAATAATAAATGGGAAGAGACTAAAACTTACACATATTTTGCATTTTTTGAATGTGTTTTATGCCTTTCTTAACAGAAGAGGTAATAACATAATTTCAATGATAAATGAAAAGAGATTGAAACTTACACATAAATCGCATTCATCGCATTCGTTGAATGCGTTTTATGTCCTTTTTTTAAACTCATTTAGTGTTGAGTCTAAGATGAAAAATATTTTTATCGGTATAATAAAAGTATAAAATCAAAGAAATAAATATGTTTCAAAAATATTGGACAAATAATATTAGACAAAAAGGGTAATAACGTAATTTCAACAATAAATAAGAAAAAACTTAAACTTACACATAAATCGCATTCGTTGAATGCGTTTGATGACTTTCTTAACGGAATGGGTATAAAGTTATTTCAACGATAAATAAGAGATTGAAACTTACACATAAATTGCATTCGTTGAATATATTTTATGTCTTTCTTTCTCGGCTCAATTATAGTTGAGTATAAAATGAAAAACAAATATCTTTTATTTGATACAATAAAAGTTTTAAATGAAAGAAATAAATATATTTCAAAAATATTGGACAAATTAAATTATGAAGAAGGGTAATAATAACAATAAATGGGAAGAGACCAATAGTTACAATAAATCGAATTTGTTGAATGAACTTTATGTCTTTCTTTCTTAAGTCAATTAATGTTGAGTATAAAATGAAAAAAAGAATAATTATCTTTTCTTTATAAGTTAAAAGCAGAGGCGGATCTAAAATTTGGAGGTCAGGGGTGCCACAACGTTCAAGTAAGATGAAAGGATCGGTTGCTCTAATTTTGCGTTACAACTCAAATTATTAATTTTATTTATTTTTATAAATGAATCGATCAAATATGTATGTGCTAATATTTTCTTTTAGATATTATGTGATTAGATTTAACTAAACAATTCAATTTTCTTTTCTTTTCGGAATTTGATGTCTTCTTCGCTAAAACTTTTAAGAAAAAAAAATTCAAATTTGAGTTTGTATAAACCATCTAATAGTATTAATATGATATATTCATCTTTCATTGACTTTATGTGTTACTGGAAATATATAGTTGAGAAAGAATAACAATTATAGTTTCAGCCTAATCATCTTACATAGCAAAAACGTCGATGAAGATCGCAAGAACCGTTAAATTAAAAAAATCATTTTTGAACTTGTGTTTTTTTGAAACTACTATTTAAATATATTCTTCATAATACTTATTTGATGCTTATAATTCAGTACTCACTAATTGATAAAAAAAATAAACACGTTACACTCATATCAATAGATCAATAATTAGTGCAAGAGAAAAAAAGAAAGAAAACTCAAAATTAATTATGAAAAGGGGTCAATTTGAATTAATAAAAAATAGTAATAAATAAATAAGAACAAATGTAGAAAAAGAAAAGAAAAGCTAAAAAAATGGTCAATTTGAATTAATATAGAATAGTCATAAATAAATAAGAAAGAATAGAGAAAAAGAAAAGAAAAGAAAAAAAAATGGAGCAAGCAAAAAAGGAAGTGTTGACGGCTAGGTTCCAACCTACATAACCTAGGAGGGAGATCCGCTCGCTGAGTTATTTTGCAATATAGTTACTGGATGGCAAAACAAATATTTACACTTAATATAATATATACATATATATACAATGTTTTTTCCGAGATCAATGAATGTCGTGGCATTCCCACGTAGCCACGTAGATTCGCCCCTAGATAAAAGTAATAAATAAAATAAATAAATATATTTTAAAAATATTTGAAATAAAATTAAATAAATTGGGTAATAATGTAATTCCAACAATAAATGGGTAGAGACTCAGACCTACATATGAATCGCATACGCTGAATGCGTTTGATGCATTCCTTTCTCAGCTCAATTAATATTAAGTATAAAATGAAAAAAAAATATTTTAAATGTAATAAATAAAAGAAAAAAAATATATTTTAAAAAATATTGCAGTAATGAAATTATACGGAAGGAGTAATAACATAATTTCAACAATAAATGAAAAGAATTCGAAAAATCGCATTCGTTTTATGTGTTTTATGCCATTCTTTTTCACCTCATTCAATGTTGAGTATTGAAAAATAAATTATCTTTTTTCGATAGAATAAAAGTAATAACAAAAGAAACAAATATATTTAAAAAATAGTAAACGAATACAATTAAATTAAAAGACAATAATAACATAATTTCAACATAAATAAAAAGAAACTGAAATTCATACATAAATAGTTTAAGAATGTATATTAGATTTGAGTCGAGAAGATTTTAGAATATTATTTAGTCATACAATTTGTTTTTGTTTGAAAAAACAAAGGGTATCCTTTTTTTAAAAAAAAATTCAATCTTCATAATAAATTATTAGTACCAATTATACAAATTAGTTTCTAGAGAAAAAAATAATCTTGAGATTGTACGTTTACCATTACCATCCAAAGGGAACATTGAGATTTTTGTGAAAGGTTTGTGGGAAGCTTCGCAGAAAGATCAAAGATTTTCATGAACCCCATAACTCTTCAAACCTCGTAACAGCTTCGAATTTCAAACCCCATCAATCTGGTAAGTACCCATTTTTGCTTTTGAGCTATTTTTGTTCTTGTCTTGTACAAAAATTCCAAGACTTTTTCGATGTGTTTTGCTGAATTTCAGTAGTTTCTAATTGAAAACTGAGGATTAGGGTTCTTGGGTTTTCGATGCGTTTTGCTGAGTTTCAGTAGTTTTTAATTGAAACTGAGGGGATTATGGTTCTTGGGTAATTTGAAATATTTGTTGACAAATGGAGAAATCTGATGGGTTTTTCATTAGAAAAAGTCCAAGACTTCGTGGGGTGTTCAATCTTGTGTGTTCCCTAGTCCTTGTGTTTATGTTCTACAACCGTGAAGATATTGTGAGCAATCCAATTATAAAGAAGTCATCTTTAGTTTCTAGTCAGTGGAACCCAAGCAGTAGATTTGATGGTTATTCTTCACATACCCGAGTGGTTCGTCGAGGGATGTTAGAAGTGAACGGGTCGGATGCTGATGATTTGGTGGTAAAAAAGCCTCAGTTATGTGCAGGATTGTTTGATCATGTGGGGTTTAAAAGTAGTTGTGACTTCTTGAAAGTTCACCCGGATTGCTCGTCTGGAGGGTTCTTTGATTACCTTAAGTTCTATTACTGTGGTTGTAATGGAAGTGCGTGGGCGTTTGTAGTATTTGGTGTCTGGCTTGCTGCATTGTTCTATCTTTTGGGTAACACTGCAGCTGATTACTTTTGTGGTTCATTGGAGAAACTGGCTAGTTTGTTGAAGCTATCTCCTACAGTTGCTGGAGTTGTTTTGCTCCCGCTTGGTAATGGTGCTCCGGATGTATTTGCGAGTATTGCTGCGTTTGTAGGAAGTGGTGCTGGTGATGTTGGGCTTAACAGTGTTCTAGGTGGGGCTGTGTTTGTTACTTGCGTTGTTGTGGGTGCTGTTTCTCTTTGTGTAGCTGATCAGGATGTTCAGGTTGACAAAAAATGTTTTATTAGGGATATTGCCTTTTTCATTGTAACACTGATGTCACTATTATTGATCTTGATAGTTGGTGAAGTTAGTGTTGGAGCAACTATTGCATTTGTATTGATCTATGTTATTTATGCCTTTGTTGTTGCTGCCAATGAGATTTTGAGGAAGCATGCTCGAAGATTGAGATTGGATGTTGTTACTCCTTTGCTTCCTGTAAGAGGAAGTATATTTTCTGAAGGGACTCAGGAGGAGGATTCTGTTTATAGCACTTTGCTTGATGTTGAGACAGAGGACAATAACATACAGTCACATGGTTCCTTGCCTCAGTGGATGTGGGCATCCAATGTGGCAATATATTCTAATCAGTCATTGAGGGTGCATGATGGGGAAAGGCCTTTGTGGGGTTGGATTGATGAGGGTGTAGAAGTCAAGAGCCCATCATTTTCCTGCTCTCAGCTCTGTTCACTTCTAGAGTTGCCATTGACTGTGCCAAGACGATTAACCATTCCATTAGTTGAGGAAGAAACTTGGTCAAAACCATACGCTGTAGGCAGTGCTACTTTAGCTCCTTTTCTTCTTGCAGCTTTATGGAATACTCAGGATTATGTGAGTTACCTAGGCAGAAGTGTTGCTATAGTTCTTGGCATTTCTGTTGGTTGCACACTGGGTATACTTGCATACAAGCATACAAGAGCTGACCGTCCTCCGCAGATATTTTTGCTTCCATGGGTTTTGGGGGGTTTTATTATGAGTATCGTGTGGTTTTATATGATTGCGAATGAATTGGTGGCACTGCTGGTTGGATTGGGTGTTGTACTGGGGGTTAATCCCTCTATTCTTGGGCTCACTGTTTTGGCTTGGGGCAATTCAATGGGTGATCTGGTCTCTAATGTTGCTTTGGCGATGAATGGGGGAGATGGTGTGCAGATTGCTTTATCTGGATGCTATGCAGGTCCCATGTTCAATACACTTATTGGGATAGGAATCTCATTATTCCTCGGTGCCTGGTCAGAGAAACCTTCTTCATTCATACTTCCAGGGGATAGAAGTTTGTTTTACACCATATGTTTTCTCTTGTTTGGTCTTTTATGGGCCCTTGTTGTTCTTCCCAAGAATGACATGCGCCCTAACAAGATGCTTGGTGTAGGCCTTATCATCATTTATTTGGTATTTCTGTCTGTTAGACTGAGTAGTGCGATAGGGATTGTTTCATTGTTTGGGGTTAGTGACTAATAGTTGCATGTTCAGAAAGGTTAGCATTGAAATCATCTGAACTTGAGATTCAGATTGTCCCACTTCACTTGACTAGTGAACTTGATTGGTATCTTCATCATGGGACAAAGTTCCAATATAAGGAGCTTGTTATGCTCATCAATGATGTATTCTGCTGTACAAATACTCATAAAGTATGTGCTCTTCGACTCCTTTTTTGAGCCTTCTTCTCTCTGTGTTGCATGATCTTCATACTGTTTGTATTTCTGTAATAAAATTTCTTTTCATAGAATCAAAAATTCCTCCCGGTGCAATGAAATCTGAAACTAATTAGTTGATGGTACCTGTTTTAGTCAATGAGCAGCTAGATGCCTGTTTCACTGAAAAGATGGCAAGAAAAGTTGTACAATGAACAAGTTGATCACCATTTCGTCTGGAGACATTATAGTGCTGTTGGACTAGAAAATGATTTTGTTTTGGGATAATTGGTACTGGTTTTGTTTTCGGTAGAACTAGTGTGACTGTTTGGATTTAGTGTTTAATAAGCTTTGGGTTTGCTTTTGGGAGAATTATTGTTTGATTTCTTTTATTGGAAAATAATACCACTAAAACTCAAAACATTTTAGAACATTTTTATATGAGTAAGGATTAACATTGACTAAATATCTTTATTTGATGCTAAACATATTTTCAAAGAGATGGGTTTTATGAGTAAATTAAATTCAGTTAAAGATATAGATAAAGGCTGGTTAAAAGTGAAACTCAGGCCAAGCAAATAGTGACTAAATTGTCACATTGTCGGGGTCAAGTGAATCCACCTATCAGAACTACAAAACAAATGTGGATTAAGGCTCGTAGTTTTGTTTTAGGAAAACATCTTTTATTAACACACCAAAATGGTTTGGTTTCTAACCAGAGTTATGTGGTACCATCCTGGTTTTTGGTGTCCCCCGGTGCATATTGGTTTTACCAGTGGCAATGAAGCTGGTGCAGTAGGTGGATGTCAGTGGGATCATATTGCTGTACGAAGCCCTCTTCTTCTTGTCATATCAAGGGAGCATGGCTCTATTTCAGGCTCACGTGGTAGGCGTGGTTTTCACTTAGTAACTGCTGGATGTATTAGTTGAAAGAAGTCTGAAGTTTGATTTCGAGTTCTTTGGTTTCCCATTGGTGTTATTGTTGCTTGCGAAGTACAATATGCTTTGTCTTGAGTGCTTTCAGTGAAATGTCGTCAAGAGTTTCTTGAGGAATTTCATGGCTGTCTCTCTCTCCAGTGATTCATGCTCCAATGTGTCTGCTGTATAGCATGTCAGTTCTTCCTGATTATACAACAAAATAAAACCTAATGTCAGAGTGAAGGAGAGTGTTACAATGTGTTGAATTAGATGGCTACTTTCTGGTTCAGTCTCTTTTTCGTCTCATTTGTGACGTTGTCTTTAGCCACCATAATTTGACAGCATTGTACTGATCTTTCTCTTGATAAGTTGAGATCATTTGCTTGATATTACACGAAGTTAATGTCAAAATTGCGTACAACTATGTGGAGGCTTAAACACCATTACTATAAACTGTCCCAATCTCCTATATACACCGATTGCTTTACACCGAAAAGATACATGTAAGTAAGGACATTTTGATACATCAAATGTTATTCTGACCGTATGAAATGATCTCCATTTGTTTCAGTCTATGTAGTCTAAAAAAGGAACAAGGGTATGATTTTCAGTACTCCCCTGTTCAACCACCACATGAGAAGGAGACATTGGGATACATTCCTATATACTTCTTACTTCTAGAAATGATATTTTGTTCCTTACATTCCATTTGTCCAGAAAAGGCCTAGGTATGATCTGCCATACTGCCCTCGTTGGCTTGCCTACCCCTCTATGTGCTCTTACAAGTAGCAGTTGTAAAAAAAATCTGCAACTTACCTCATATAACCGTTGTTAGTGTCTATAGTTGCTTTCTCTTACATTACAATTATGTTTTTTGGTTATTTTTCATATGCACATTTCTTCATTAAAGCTCACGTTTTGATTGTGCTTTGCACTCTCTAATTCAATATCCAGCAGATTTTGGCTCCTTTTTATGCCTTTTGCCTTTGATAACACCAGTACGTATCTTGGAGCATGCATGCATTATCTGTTGTTTTAGTTTGTTCGATAAACCATCAAGATAGATGAGAAAAGACAGTGCCATTTTAGATACGATGTGTGAAGACTGTTCCAAGTCCATTTAGAAGTAATTGGTCTCCATTTAGGACAATCAATCAATTATAAAAGGATATGTCCCTGCATGTTTCTGAGATTTTTAACTTTGGTTACTTGGATAAAATAGGATCTGGAAAAGAGAGAGAAAACTAGAGTCATTTCTGAAAGACTACATTGTGATTTATGTCATTGCCTTTTAGACTGCAAATGTCTTTTGATAAAGCTATCCATCTCTCTGTTGGTGACTCAAACAAGTGGTTCAGCTTTTTTCATCTCGCGTCTATCAGGTAAAATCTTCTTTACTTTCTCAATCTTCTACGAAATAATTTGTCTGTGTGAGATGGTCTGTTCTAATAGTGACACCTTAGATACTTCTTGTTACAGTATTCGATATTTGACACCTCAGTTACTGGTTATATATCTTCTTGTTACAGTATTCGATATTTGACACCTTAGTCTTACACTACTCGATTTGTAGTTGCTCGTTATGCATGGTGGCTTTAGTATTGTTTTGCAGATACTGTTATGGAGCAGTATATACTGGCCTTAGCCCTTGTATCTAACATTGGACATTGAAAGTTATTTAGCCCTTGTATCTAACATTGGGCATTGAAAGTTATTTTCCACTAGCATGAGTTTTATGCATATATACTTTATGATAATCCATAGATCTACTTGTTTCCAGCTTCAAAATGGGTGGATAATGGGTCCGCTCTTTTACCCTTCTTTGCTTAAATACTACACTTGATTTCGATGAATCAAGAATTATTGACAAAAGTATTCGTTACTCCCTGAACTTGAAGCTTTTTATTCGGTGTACATCTAAATTATGTTCCGTTCTAATTATCTCCGAACTTGTTTATTCCTCCATCGCGTACACTTTTTTTGTCCACCTGCTCCTATTGTGACTACACGCGTGCTACAATTGGCAAAAGTGGTAATTTTCACTTGGATAAATAATAGTCACCTAGGTAAATAGAGATTTTACGTCTTTTTACCGTTGTAGCTTTATGATGTGGCAAAAAATCACTTGCTCATGTGCCTAATAGAGTGTGTTGTCAATTTCTACACCAGGTGAACAATAAAGGTGTACGTGATGGAGGAATAAATAAGTTTGGGATAATTAAAGCGGAATATAATTTAGGTGTACGCACTACACAGAATAAAAAGCTCAAGTTCAGAAAGGTAATGAATAGTTTTGCCTAATTTATTCGTTTTTTTAAAAATAATTTTGTTTGGTGGTCAAGTATTCTAGAAAGCTGTTAGTTGGTTTGTGTTGACCTTTAATAATTTTTTTCTTTTTCCTTTTACTTGTTCAACATATTAAAAAATATTTTTTTTCTCTTTTTATATATTCATTTTAATAAATTAAAAGATGTAATTATTTTTTCTTTCGATATACCATTATCCTGGAGTATCCATTTTATGTAAGTCACAATTCTGTTAATCAATTTGCACATTTATAAAATTCCCACAAAAAAAATTAATTTATCAATGGAATCTTTTTTGGCCAAAATTGCACATTATTTGGGCAAAAGAACAACATTTTAATACGATAATGTCAACAATTAGCCAATCGAATTGCTTATTCGTTAATTAATAATTTTGAATTTAAATTTTGAGTGTGAAAAAAATTCTTAATAAAATCTCGCGCATTCGGATTATTGTCAACCATTTGACTTTCATTAAAGCCCTTTCATAGCTATAACCTCCTCCCTCCCCAATCCCCAAGTCAACCCCACCCCCTCCATATGATCCTATTTTTTAAAATTATTATATTAGATCTTTGATTAAAAAAATATTATTTATAAATAAAATATTTTTATTTAAATTATTCGAAACTTCGAATAAATATCCAATGGAAAGGCCCCACCCCACCAAAGGAATAAGTTTGCATTGTTATTGGAGGTTTTAAATATTTATTATATGTTCCAATCGACGTGCTAAATAATATTTTTGTTATTTTTTTAAAAAAAAATAATTCTCTAGAATCTATTATTCTTTTCAAAATTATTTCTGATTAAAACTTTTGAAAATAGTTAGCATGTCTTAGTCCTATGAGGCTAGCTCCTACAAATTTTTTTATTGCCAAGACCATAACATTCACATATCAACAATTTAAGCATGGTATATTCTATAAAATTATGGAGAAAATAAATAGGGAAATGAAGTAAAAAAAAAAAGAAAATAATAAGTCTAAGAGACTTTATTTATATCTCCAAAAGTATACTTGAGAATTCCTATCTTAATTGTCGAATTCGAGTTTTAAATATGAAAAATCTTTTTCATCAAATTAATAATTTTGATATATGTAGATAGTTATTAAGTTTATATGGTTGTTAGACCTACCATTGACTCAATTATTTCATCAATGACTTGGCTTTTCAATTTTATTTTTTTTAAAAATAATCTCGGAGACTTTTCAAGTGTGCTCTAAATAAGTAAAATAATAATTAAAATTAGTCCCATCTCATTTTAGGAAAAAAGAATTCCATTTCTTAGAAGATCAAAAAGAAAATTAGAAAAGGGTGTGATATACCTCACAATTTCATCATTTGAAGATTGATATTTTTTTGGTTATGAAAGTGACTTATATAGACCCATACCATTATACAAACGGTTCACATATACCTTTACACTCTAACAGAAGTGAAAATATTAATTTTTTAAAAAAATAATATATAATCCACATGGTATATTTATTCCCCCTCACATGTATATACCATATGGATTTATATATATATATATATATTATATTTTTAAAAAAATTAAAAAATTAAATTAATTTTTTTTTAAATTTCGTTAAAAAAATAGGTACATGTAAGCCATTTATATAACACCAGAAAAATATATGAGTCAGTTTTATAATGAAGAATATATCAATTTTACATCACAAATTTAAAAGATATATTTGACCAAAGAAGATTTATAAATACCATGTGAAACAAAAATAAACAGATACCAAAAGACAAAATAGAGATTTCAATTTTGATTGACATCATTTACAACTAAACCACTTCTATTCATTTTTATTTATTAAAAAATAAAAGTAAAGGTGATAGTGTTGCTTTCTCTAGTAGTTCATTAAAAAATTAGTCCTTTATTTTTTTTTCTTTTGTTTGGATTTATAACTTTGAATATTTCATGTAAACCTAATTTTTTTCTCAATATGTTTCTTTTTGAAAATTTAATTTTTAAAAACCTTTTACTATATACTTATCCTTACGTTCATTTTTTTTAATTGTTCAATATTGACTTGACACATTCTTTAAAAAATAATAAATAACACGACAATTTTACTATATCTCCTTCTGGAAATAATAAATTCAACATATTAGGAAATGAACAGTTATCTTTTAGTTTTTCAAACTGAATGAGTAAAAACAGACAATGAAACATCTATTTTTAATATCATTGACAAGTAAAAACGGACGAAAAGAGTAACACTTGGACAATAAAAAACTATATCAAGTGGATATTTATTAGAGGAAATGCTTATTAGTAATTCTTTAAGGCAAGATACTGACAAATTTATTAGAAGGCAAGTAAACTACCATTCTTCTTTAATAAATTTTGAAGTCCCTTATAATATAAGACCTCTCATGCATCCTAAAATTTAGGCAAAAAATAAAGCATATGTTGACTTTTTTTAAAAAAAAAGTTTTTAGTCTTTAAGTTTTAGACTCCCATGAATACAACTAGCCACTACTTATTTCCACAAATCTCAATTTTTTTTTTCATTGTTAATAAGAGATTGCTCATTAAGTCACCTACCAAAAACTTGCTTTTTGGGGAAGGAGAAAAATGAAAGAAATGGAAAATGGAAAAAGCTAAAGTAAAAGAAAAAGGAAAAGGTTAATAGGACAGAATTAACAACACTTTTTGGTCCCTCGATTATTGATAAATTTTATAGTTTTTTTACGATATCTGTCTAAGTATATTTAATCTTACATTAAATGAAATGCGCACTTTTGATTTCTTTGTTTTTGCTTATTCACAAATTTATCATACTGATTAACCATTCCACCGTTTAATTACTCGTATATTATGTTAAATTTGTATTGTTACTCCATATTTGAGAGAGTAATATAGTTCTAAAAAGAAGTTCAAATATATCATATTTCTTCGATAAAAGGACCAAACTCATTTTATGACTATGGTGTCCGAGTCGGCTTTTGCTCACCTCGATTAATTCTATAGGATATCTGTCGTATGCTACTAACAGATATAACGTAACAATATCCACCAAGACTAAAAAAATATATAAAAAAATTACCTAATGTTATTTTTTCTCCACTAGAATCTTAACTTGAGACCTCGTGACTCTTAATCACTTCGTTGACGACTAGGTCAGTCAGATTTTCCTCCCCATTCTCTTCCAACCCAAACAAAAGGACTATATATTTTTTCTTTGCCCCACTGTCTTCCCCATTTCCTCTCCCATTTATTACTCTCTTTCCCATCCTCCAAACATGGCATAAGGTCTAGAAAATTTTGAATACAAGGCCTCTCATTTACACAAGAAAGGCTTATGGCTTCTTCAATCTCTATGAATATTCTTTTTTCATTCATATTACTATTTTCAGCTTCATGTGTTGTTTCATATACAATTCAAGATCAATTCTACCAATGTATTACACTCTATTCGGATCGTTCGATCCCTTTCTCCACAGCTTTCTTCACTCCTACTTCCAATGCTACTTCATTCAACTCTGTCCTTAAATCCACTGCCCAAAATCTAAGGTGTTTATCACCTTCTCAACAAAAACCTCTGCTTATTTTCACTGCTTTGATTGAATCTCATGTTCAAGCAGCAGTTATTTGCGCGAAAGAGCTAAAAGTTCAGCTCAGAGTTAGGAGTGGAGGTCATGATTATGAAGGCATATCTTATACATCAGAAATGAAAAGATCAGTGCCTTTTATCATGCTTGACTTAGCTAAGCTTCGTGCGATTAAAGTGGACATTGAGGACAACAGTGCATGGGTTCAAGCTGGTGCGACGATTGGTGAAGTGTACTATAGGATTGCAGAAAAAAGCAAGACACATGGTTACCCTGCTGGCCTATGTACCAGCTTAGGAATTGGTGGTCATATTACTGGAGGAGCTTATGGTCCTATGATGAGGAAATATGGTCTTGGAGCAGACAATGTTGTCGATGCTCGGATTGTTGATGTCAGTGGCAGAGTTCTTGACAGGGCCTTAATGGGAGAGGATTTGTTTTGGGCAATCAGAGGGGGTGGAGGAGGCAGTTTTGGCATAATCTTGGCTTGGAAAGTTAGACTTGTTCCTGTTCCATCAACTGTGACAGTTTTCACAGTTCCAAAGACACTGGAAACTGGTGCAACAAAAGTCTTACACAAATGGCAACATGTTGCACACAAGATTGATGAAGATCTCTTCATCAGAATCCTCATAACTACAGTCAATTCAACAAAGGGGAAGAAAACAGTGCAAACAGCTTACCAAGCTTTGTTTCTTGGAAAAACTGATAGGCTTCTTGATGTGATGAATCATAGCTTCCCTGAATTGGGATTGACACAAAAAGATTGTGTCGAAATGAGCTGGATTCAATCAGTCATTTACATTGCTGGTTATCCAAGTAACATTAAACCTGAGTTCCTACTTCAAGGGAAGTCATTATTCCCTGCAGTAAACTTCAAGGCTAAATCGGATTTTCTCCGTGTACCAGTTCCAGTAACTGGACTTCAAGGGATGTGGGAGAAGTTTTTACAAGATGATTCACCTATGATGATATGGAATCCCTATGGAGGAATGATGGGAAAGATATCAGAATCTTCAATCCCATTCCCACATAGAAAAGGAGTCATCTGCAAGATACAGTACTTAACAGCCTGGACAGATGGAGACAAGAAAACTGCAGATAAACATATCAACTGGATCAGAGGACTTTATGAGTACATGGGCACTTTTGTATCCAAGTACCCTAGAGAAGCTTATGTGAATTATAGAGATCTTGATCTGGGTATGAACAAAAATGCCAACTCAAATATCTTGGAAGCTAGTGTCTGGGGGAAAAAGTACTACAAGAACAATTATGACAGGCTTGTGCTTGTCAAGACTAAGGTTGATCCTGATAACTTCTTCTGGCATGAACAGAGTCTACCAATCCTTCCATTCAAAGTTGGTCAAGATGGGAAAAGTTTGATTCACTGAAGAACTGCATTTGGCTTGATGGTGTATTGTAATATTTAAGGAAAAAAGTAAAAATAAGTTTAAGTTTTGCTTTTCATTTGGTTTCATGACATGTAATGTATTGTAGCAGAAGTTTGTATTGATATGAAATGTGAAACAAATTTGAGGAACAACAACAAACCTAGTGGGGTATGACGAGGGTGGGTGCACGTAGACGACCTTCTCTCTACCTTGTGAGGGTAAGGTATATCAATGAATTCAAGGAACTACATACAAAACTTACATGGAGAAGGATCATAAAACCCAAAAAGGATCCACTTCATTCTTACAGCATAAATGTCATGTTTGGTGCTATAGGATTATAGTTGAGAAATACAAATTGGTACCATAATACATACTATATTTTTAATTCTAAAAGCGAAATTTGTACAAGGATCATATAAAAGTTGTCCACGTTCTTCATCAAATTCTTCGAAGAGAGGCCAACCTCTTCTCAAGTTCCTCGACATCTGCAGCAGTATCAGAACTGCATTCACATGGGAAGAATTGTTAGGTAGACTTAACATGTTCCCAGAAGAACTAGGAAGGATATTCTTAGGAGTCCATATTAACGCCAATAACAATTATAGAGGAATTCTAGATTGGGTTCAGTACAAGAATCAATCAAACTTTATAGTCCCGTAGGTCAAAGGAGTCCGCATGATCAGAAACACAAGGAGAGTATAACCAGAGAACAGAAAGGAAGTACTGTTGAGAATTGACTGTGACAGTTTAATATGGAAATGCAGAAGAAACGTAGCTCGACACATGTAGACACACAAAAATCCAACTCAACTACACAAGAAAATCCATGTATGGCGTGTGATTTAAAACAGTTCCACATACCTAGGGGGGGCAACATTTTCAACTTTCTTCGATGCAATCCGGCCTTTTGGAGCTGAAGATAACTGCCAAAATAAAAATCAATAATGAATGAACAGCTCGTGAACTAAAGATGAGGAAAGCAACTGATTATACGCTCAACTATCCTTAATCCGAAATCTACCTGTGATGCAATGTCCACACCAATCTCGTCAAGCACCTAAACATGAAAACACAAATTAGAATAGATGACTAGAAAAATACAATTAGGAAACTGACTAAGCCTGATGAGTAACAATTGAACCTGGTTTGTAAGCTCCTCAGTTTCTTCTTCAGCTTCATCTTTATCCAAAGTCTCATCAATGGATTCAGACATCATCTCAATCTGGAAAAATCAGATGGCTTCATTAGTATGCTTAGGCTGAACTTCACATCAAACTGAAATGTTTGCCTTCAAGACGTTGCATTTGTCCACAAGTACAGAGAGCTTATAGCATGAAGTAAGTCCATAATGTGAAGCATCGCTTAGAAGGATGAAAGTGCTTACTGTCATGTCCAACTGTGATGACTGCTTCTGGAATTCTCTGATCACTTTAACTTGTTTTGCAGGTGCCATTTGCTGAGAAGTAAAAACACAAGAATAAACCAATTGGGGGGCTTTACCACCTTAATAATTAAATGGTAGCACAAACGCAAACAAAATGGATGAGTATCAAAAGTTTTAAGGATTAAAAGGAAAAGAGAAAAGAAACTCACAACAACAAATAATCAGTACCTTGTTCATGGCAGACATCGCTTTAGTTGCACCTTTCATTCCAGTAGACATAGAGGTGCTAGCATATAGTGCCTACAGAAGAGAAAAGAAGACACATATAAGATCCAGTAAAAATTTCAATTACTTTTCATACACAATAATAATTGGGAGAAAAGGTTGACCTGTGTATGAGTTGCTACACCCCTAATTTGAGCACGACTACCTTGCAAATTGACAATTTGTTGCCGTAACCTCACAAGTTGACGAGCTAGAATTTTGGTGGCTGCCTGATAAGTCAAAGTATGTGAGCAAGATTTACTTTTGAGGGAAAAAAATGGCTTATAGCAGATGCGATGAGTTCTTTACTCACCCTTTTTTCAAAAATACCATTCATTTCTCACCTGGATCACAAGTATAATTATCCATGTTTACCACCAAAGCTTTAACTGAATCAAGTTCTCAATGAATATCCAAGCCTTTAATTAGCCTTGATTCAAACTTGAGTCTTATTACACCGAGTAAAATCAGTGTTTCAAAGACCAACTGAATAGAGTCTTCAATATATTTGTAAGCCTTAGCGAGCATTAAATCAAGTTACTACATTCCTTTCAAGTAGAGCTCCTTTTTCAACTCAGTCCTGCCTGCTCGATAGCAAGTGCTTCGGGCACTGCCTTTCTTTTCAACAACTCAGTTAACTGCCTCGTTTCAGCCTCTCTTTCTCTATTTTGAAACATTTCCAGCTAACATGGCTCACCCTCCCTCATACAAGCATTTAATGGTAAATACATAAACTAATACATATATAAATTTTGTGAATTGTTTGTTGGTGAGAGAATTCAGAACATTAAGAATTTAAAATTAGTTAAACTATGTTGGCTCTAATTCTTCCGATGTCTTTCGAATTCTGATAATTCCCTATCAAATAATCTTTCTCTAAGGTTGTGACTATGCATGAATTCTTCAGAAGGGCAACGATTTATGCAATCTGAGAATGGCTCATCTCTCAAGAGACTGTATTTCAAATTCTGATAAACAAAAGAATCATCGGGATGCAAAAAGTATGCAGTTTCCAATGCAAATAAGCACCCACTAGAAGCCATTATCTATTAGAATGATCACAATTCCAAGTAAAGTAGTCAGGAAAAAAGAATTAATTTGCAAACACTTGCCTCGTTTCCTGTTTTGGCTGTTTGCTTGATCTCTGCAACTAACTTTTTCTCCTACGAGATAGTCAAATAAGAAGTATATAAGTTCACAAGTAAGTAGATTCACACAGATGAAAAGATGATTATTGAAAGAATACTCTGAAGTTCTCGTGACTTAAATTTCACAAGAATACTCTGAACTTACTGAACAAACACACTTGCCTCATGTATATGAACATTTTCCTAATAACTTACCTCCATTTGTAAGGATGAGATCTCCCGTTCGATGCCTAAAGTTATACATGAACAAAAACGGAGACGAATTAATGAAAAGTAAAAACACCAAATAAGAAACGAGGAAGCCAATGCAAGTTATCATAATCAAACCCATTATATAACAACACAAAAGATAACGTGGATCAAAATGATAATGATCTAAAGAAAAAATAAGAATAACATCCAACTATGATACATTCTGGACAATGATTTTCCAAAATTGTTTAATACTTTTTGCATTCTCCAACTGCTTGCTTGTGCAAATGACAATGATGTGAAATATACTATTTTTTATAAAATAAATTTATGACAAGGGAAGCCCACAGCCGTAGGAGAGGTAACCTGCACCAGGAGCTTGACCTAGAAGGCAAACCCCTTTCTTTCGCTGGCAAGGGGTTTCGAACTAGAGACCTCCAACATGGAAGTCCAAAAGCTCAAACCACTGGGCCACCCCGAAGGGTAATGATGTGAAATATACTAGAATGGTGTAAAAATGATGATAGTTCAAAATATAAAACCTGGAATATGTAATTTGTTTCCTCATTTAGCAAACAGCTGACCCCTGATAGCTTTATCAAAATTAAGAAGGAGACCCAACAATGACACCAAAAGTAAACAAAAGAGTCAATAAAACCTTCAAGTACTTGAGTTCATACAGCCAGTCACTTGCAAAGGAAACAAGTACCTCTAGATTTTACCCAACATAGCACTTCTTCCAACTCTGTGAATTGTCCAGGCAAAGCAGGTTATATTGTTTCACAATGCACCTGAACTACCTTTTAGTCCCAAAAACTAATTATACCATTTTTCCTAATATCATATCCTGTTATGAAGCAACAGTGCCATAGAGAATTGAAATAGAAGGTAATAGAGCGGAGCCATCCACCTATTCTACCTAATCCTTCACCGATATTACATGACTTTGTTGTCTAATTACTAATGAACGTTCAACCAGTATATCCTCAATAAAAACTTTCACATAAAAATGGAACCTTTTCACTATCACTCATCCTTGTTATTCTTATTGCAAAGTAGAAACTATGAAGAACAAAGGCACAACAACCTTAACCTAATATTTCCGAGGGGTTTCCTTTAGTTGATATACCTAATAGTATTTCAAATTCCAAATATCGAAGACCGAAATTTCCACCAAGAGCGATTCTTTTTCTCTCTTTGCCGGAGCATATATTTCTAGACGTCCAAACAAATTAAGCATCTCTTGCTTAACAAGGAAAAGATCATAGCATTCGATGTACATTTAAAATCAAACTAAAAAGAATACAACCACTATTATAGCATCCCCAAAAGAAAGATGTTTATGCATAACACGAACAATGGGCATAAGCGCCTATGCATTTGAGATCCAAAATGAGCTTACAGAGTATTATTTCTAAATCAAATAATGCGAAGCTACTCTTTCATAAAACAAAACTAAATCAAATTCTCAGCTAGTGAGTCATGTACCTCTGGTAGCAACAGCCATTTCCCTTTTGCTGGTCCTCAATGCTTCTGTTAATCAATTACAAAAAAAATTCACCATAGATCATAACTCCAAACACAAAATTAAAAAAAAAGGGGGCAAAAATCTTACCTTTTGGTGAAGTCTTCTTCTTGAAAATGCTGTTCAACTTCTCCATCTTCTTTTGTTAATGATTCTTGAACCCTAGAATTTTCTTGAAATGGAAGAGGAAAAAAACCCTAATGGCTTTTGAAGAAAAGCTGAATCATGAAAATGGGTGATTAAAAATGGGTTTTTTTTCCCTTTGTTTTTTGGAATTTTTGTGAGAAAGTTAAGCAGGAGTGGCAATTTTTTAGCGGCCGACTTGTACTTCTAGGGGAGCGTGCAGTGGACTGGACTCTCCTATTTCCCACTATCATTATATCTAACGGACACCAAATAAGTAGCCGTTGTGAGCAAAGGAAATGACCAAACTACCCCTCTCTAGTTTGATATCGCAAAGATCAAAAGACAATATTGCCCTTGTTTTGTTGCTTCAGAAACGAGGAAAATACGTATAATACTTTGGGTCTCTAAGGGGTCGTTTGGTTACTGGTTAAAGTTATATAGGGTTTAGTTAGTTATGCTAGAGTTTTGTTATGCAGGATTTAGTTATGTTGAGTTTAATTATGTGGATATTAGCTATGCGGATATTAGTTATGTAAGTATTATTTTTGTTACGTAGATATTATAATATATGAATTTTTATAATTGAATATTAAATTTGTTGTAAGTTATTAATATATATTATTTACAAAATAATAATATATGCTAATAAAATATGGAATATATTGAATAATATATAATGCTAATATTTGATTAACATATGTACCGTCAAAAAATATACAATTTAATTTTAATATTAAAAAAATGTTTATATTTGCATAAATAAATAAAAATGGTAAGTATATAAGAAGAAATGAAAATAGTCCATATATAATAGGAAAACAGTAAAGTTGTCAATTAAAAAATAAAATAAATTTATAGGGTAAATGTGTAATTTATCATTTTAATACATGTATAACTAATACCCACATAACTTATTTCACCTTCTACCCTGCATAACTTTACACATAAATTCCCTCATAAATTGTGTTGGTACTAATTATGTAGGACTACAAAAATGCAACCAAGCACCGTATAAATTAATACATGAATAACTTTTATACAACATCTAAATTCTTACCAACCAAACATGATATAAGTTATGTTAACTTTTATACCTAACACAAAACTTCTACCAAACATAGTAAAACTAATGTAACTTTTAACTTATACAATAACCAAACGATTCCTAAATGATTAATTTAGTGGCACAAATGATTTTCTAGTTTCTTATAAATTAATATATATATATATATATATATATTAGATCTTTATTTTATGTATATACCAAAAAGATTTTATGCAAACCCCTCACTGAATTTTTGGTAAATATGTGTTTTGAATTTAAAATTGATATTAATTTAAATAAATTATAAATGAGTAAGAAATCTCATTCATCAAACAAAAATCAGACTTATCAAACTAATAATTGAAATCGAAATTGAAACAAACAAATCGACTGTACCGTTAATATAACACTTGTTGAAAGCCAAAATCAAAATAATAAATCAAATTATAGTCTGTTTTTAATTGTATATTTTTTTTTATAATTATTCTTAGTCATTTATTCATTTTGACAAATCAAGAAATGATAATTTTATTTATTAGTATATTCTCAATTAAATAACTAATTACTTTGAGAAATGTAAATCTTTTCATCTATTTCATAATTAATATGGGTAAATTGATAAACCCGCTATCATATTAATAATTTTATTAATAGCTGTGTCAATTTAAAAATTGACAAGTAATATTAGGAGTGGAAGAGAAAGAAAAAGGAAAGTGACATTTTCCACAAAGAACTAAACATAAAATGACCACTTTAATTCCTAATGGCAACTCTGTTCCTCCATAGATTGAAAAAAAAAATAATAAATGAAAGGAATACAATTTCCATCTTTAAACAGAAACACCTTTATAATCTTCTTTTTGATCCATTTATCAATATTTTCACCATATTTTGCCATATCCATTAAACAGAAAGAAGCTCAACAGCAAGTAATTGGCTATGGTTACTCAATCAAATCTGTGGCTATCACTGGAAATTCAATTTTTGCTAATCTTCAACTCATCAGCACTTCTTCTGTTTTTGGTACTGATATTCACAATCTTATCCTCATTGCCAGGTTATTTTTCTTTACCTTTCTTATTTATTTTGGATCCGAATCTGATATTACTATTACTCGCCTGATATAATCGGTAAAATTGTTATTATATGTAAATTATAAAGTTATTATTATATGATTAAAAAATCGGGGTTGAAATTATGAAGGCAATCTTTTTCAGAAATATGGGATAAAATTGTTAACTAAAAAAATTAATATAACAAATTAGAAGGTAAATTCTTGTCATTGTGAATAACGTCACAACATAGAATGATTGATTGACGTTGACGTTTTATTTTTGAATGTAAATATCAAATTTCAATATTGAGTTAATATATTTTCAATTGATAATAGGTATTTGTAGATTAGTTTAATATTGAGCGTATTTTAATATAAATAAAATAAGAGTTATATTATAAAATTTGCCAAAAAATAATAATTCAAGTAAATAATATAATATATATAAAAATACTTATTCGCTTATGACATGAATTTTATATAATATAGTAAAATACATGTCAATTAATTGTGATTAAATAAAATAAATTATTAATTTAAACATATATCATAATTAAGTAAAATGAATTATTAATTTAAACATATATCATGCATTGTATTGCTTTGGTTTGTGCAGGTAAGTTTTAATCCTAATATATAGTTATGAAAATTGTAATTTTTTTTTTTATCATCTATATATAACTTCTTCTTTTTTTAATTTTAGTCTTATAATAAACAATATTTTGTTTAGTTAATGTAAATAAATTAACTTTATTAAAAAAATTGTTTAATTTGTTTTTTTTTCCCTCGTTACAGTTTGGAAACAAACGATCGTCTCCGAATACGAATAACGGACGTTAACCACCAACGATGGGAAGTGCCGGAAGAAATTCTCCGCCGTCCACCACCGCCATCGCCGCCGTCAACTTCCAACTCCTCATCAGAAAACCACTTCCCAATTACGCTCTCTAACCCAAACTCAGACCTAGAGTTCA
Source organism: Solanum lycopersicum (assembly GCF_036512215.1). Lineage (NCBI taxonomy): Eukaryota > Viridiplantae > Streptophyta > Magnoliopsida > Solanales > Solanaceae > Solanum > Solanum lycopersicum. The sequence continues at coordinate 55,726,576 of NC_090801.1, read as the reverse complement.
CCCTTCACAACACCACCCCATTCAGCTTCACCGTCCGCCGGCGATTCACCGGGGATACTCTTTTCGATACTTCGCCGGAGAACGAAAACCCCGATACATTCCTCATATTCAAAGATCAGTACATCCAGATCTCCTCGGCACTACCAACTACCAGAGCTAACCTTTACGGGCTCGGAGAGCACACTAAAAGCTCGTTTAAGCTTACGCACAACCAGACTTTGACTCTATGGAATGCCGACATTGGAAGTTCCAACGCGGACCTTAATCTCTATGGATCCCATCCTTTTTATATGGACGTCCGGTCGTCGGATCCGGCGAAGGAAACGGCCGCCGGAGTTAGTCATGGGGTTTTGCTTCTGAGTAGCAATGGCATGGATATTGTATATACGGGTGATAGAATTATTTACAAGGTAATTGAAGGGTTAATTGATTTGTATTTCTTCGCCGGACCTTCGCCGGAAATGGTGGTGGATCAGTATACTCAGCTTATTGGTCGTCCTGCTGCTATGCCATATTGGTCTTTCGGTAATGACTCTCTTTTTCCGTTTGTTGTTTTTTTCTCGTGCACACCTCGACTAATTCCACTTTCTTTTTTTGTTTGTTGTTTTTCTCTTATGCACACCTCAACTAATTCCAAGGACCTATGCCATACATGGATAGAAAGGCATTGAATAGAGCTTAAACTATTATCTATGAGCTTTTCTTATGTAGGTTGCATTGCTCAACATAGATTACAAGTACCACTAGTTCTTAGTTAGGACAATGGAAGATGGTTTTTTTTACAATAGTGGTGTCCAGGCCAGCTTGTGTATACCTCGACTAATTTCATAGAGTATCTACTACCTCACACCAACGTAGATACTGGTCCACCAAGACTTAGACATATAAGAAGAAATCACCTAGAGTTTTGTCGGATCAGTTGTTTGTGAAAGGGAAATATGAAGTAAAATTATATAAAGGCATATTGTTCACTATACGTTGCCTCATTCGCAAAGACGACATTGCTTTGAATATTGTGCTGAGCTTCACATGTGGAAAGTGAGCCAAGAAGAAATTTAGGAATGCTAGATTCTTCCGCCCCTGTCATTCCTATACTGATCGAAGTTGAAATTGTCTTGTTCGATTCTCAGCTTCTACCTTCATTCTTTAGGAAACAACTGTTACACATGAAAATGCTCACATCTCAAAGTAATGGTATTGATTATGTGATATGGTGTAGGATTTCACCAATGCCGGTGGGGTTACAAGAATATTGATGATGTTGAACTGGTAGTGGAAAGTTATGCAAAGGCTAGGATACCGCTGGAGGTTATGTGGACTGATATTGATTACATGGATGGTTTTAAGGACTTCACACTCGATCCAGTTAACTTCCCACTGGAGCGGGTAAATTTTTTTCTCAGGAAGCTTCATCAGAATGATCAGAAATATGTACTAATAGTAGATCCAGGTAACTGGTCTCCGTCATCAAGTTTTAACAATTTAACATTTACCTAGATAAATTAGATACGAGTACGTCTCATCATCATGTAACAAGTGTTATTTTGTTTGTCTTTCTTTTTACCGCAGGAATTAGTATCAACAATACATATGACACCTATAGGAGAGGCATGGAAGCAGATGTCTTCATAAAACGCGATAATATGCCCCACCAAGGGGTTGTTTGGCCAGGGAATGTTTACTATCCTGATTTTCTAAATCCAGCTACTGAAGTATTTTGGAGAAATGAAATTGAGAAGTTCCAGGATCTCGTACCTTTTGATGGCCTGTGGCTTGACATGAATGAATTGTCAAACTTCATTACTTCCCCTCCTACACCATCATCCACCTTTGATGACCCTCCGTACAAGATAAACAACTCTGGCGATCACTTGCCCATCAACTATAGAACAGTTCCAGCCACTTCAACACATTTTGGTAATACAATAGATTATAATGTCCATAACCTTTATGGATTACTAGAATCTAGAGCCACCTATAGTGCTTTGGTTAATGTCACTGGTAAAAGGCCATTCATTCTTGCAAGATCAACTTTTCTTGGCTCTGGCAGATATACGTCACATTGGACTGGAGACAATGCTGCTACATGGAATGATTTGGCATACTCCATTCCTACTATCTTGAACTTTGGATTGTTTGGAATTCCAATGGTTGGAGCTGATATATGTGGTTTTTCAAGTAACACTACTGAAGAGCTTTGCCGCCGCTGGATTCAGGTAAATTCATGCTTGGAGTTTTGTCAACAATGCCGCCTCCAATCTCTCTTTCTCCCCCTAAAGCTTTAACTTTTCACCAATGTTAAATAGCCATGAAATGTGTTGTTTTTCAAGGAACACTGTTGCATTATAAAGTTCAATGAACCAGAGTTATTCGTCGTCTTAAATAGTATGCTTTAAAATTGTGTTTAAGAAAAGTTAAAGCATGTGTCTATCTCTCAGTTTGACCAAATCGTTAGTTTGATACCGTAGAAGAAGAATTTTATCATAATATTAGGAGCTCTCTTCGTCTTTGACTTCTTTGTAATGAGAGAGATTGGCTTTATGCAGCTTGGAGCATTCTATCCATTTGCAAGAGACCACTCTGCTAAGGACACAACCCCCCAAGAGCTCTATAGTTGGGATTCAGTTGCTGCAGCGGCCAAGAAAGTCCTTGGGCTCCGATATCAGTTACTTCCGTACTTTTATATGCTTATGTACAAGGCACATACAAAAGGGACTCCCATTGCACGACCCCTCTTCTTCTCTTTCCCTCAAGATGCCAAGACATTTGATATCAGCACGCAGTTCCTTCTCGGTAAAGGTGTCATGATCTCACCTGTACTTAAGCAAGGAGCAACCTCTGTTGATGCATATTTCCCTGCTGGAAACTGGTTTGACCTCTTCAATTACTCTCGCTTCGTGAGTTTGAATCAAGGAACATATCTGACACTTGACGCACCACCAGATCATATAAATGTACACGTTCGTGAAGGGAACATATTGGTCATGCAAGGGGAAGCAATGACAACACAAGCTGCACAGAGGACTGCATTCAAACTCCTTGTCGTGCTGAGCAGCAGCGAAAACAGCACAGGAGAACTATTTGTGGACGATGACGATGAGGTGCAGATGGGAAGAGAGGGAGGGAGGTGGACGTTCGTTAAGTTTAACAGCAATATCATTGGCAATAAAATTGTGGTTAAATCAGAGGTTGTGAATGGACGGTACGCGCTGGATCAAGGATTGGTCCTTGAAAAGATGACATTATTAGGTTTGGAAAATGTGAGAGGATTGAAGAGCTATGAGCTTGTTGGATCACACCAGCAAGGGAACACAACAATGAAGGAAAAACTTAAACAGAGTGGACAGTTTGTTGCTATGGAAATCTCAGAGATGTCAATACTGATAGGGAAAGAGTTCAAATTGGAGCTATACATCATTACTTAAACAAATGAATTGTGTTATATAAGCTTGCTGTATGAAATTTTCTCACACTATCAATGCCGTTTAATTTATGATATTATGTTCTTCCTATTTTTACCAACTTACCTGTTAATGTTTATACATGTGATTGATTACCTTGTTTCTTTTTGTATATTATATGGTTGAATCTCCTTTCTGTTTGGCTTAAACCTATCCACCTGACCCCATGATTAAGGTATTAAGATAAATCATACAGCTATATACAAGTTCACCGTTACCTTAACCAAGCAAGGAAGAACAAAATTCAAGAGTTCATACAAGAACAATGCGTCGCGGTCATTTCAACCATCAGTGAAGGAGAGTGCCATTATCCGTCACTTTGTCATACTACTTAGCCATAAAATTATCCATATGAAAGCATAAATGTGCTAGAATATCCTAGAAGAGTTCTTGAAAAACCTTAAAATACTCTAGTTTTATAGAGAATTCTAGAAGAATGATTTATTTATTGATATGCAGGGACTTAAAATACTCTAGTTTTATAGAGAATTCTAGAAGAATGATTTATTTATTGATATACAGAGACTTGTGTTAGTAACTTTTATTTGCATCTTAACCCCTAGATGTACAGTATAAATAGAGGAAAATTCATTTATAACTTGAAATCAAGTAAAACAATCTTCCAATCAATATAAAAAGTATTTTTAGAAATTTTCAGGCTTAATTGAGTTTATATTAAGATTCGTGAGTAAGTTGTCAACTGTCGCATAAAATGTTTAGTTGAAGTCTTAGTCTGTGACATTAGGCACATTAAAAAGAATCAAATTTGCATTTGGTAATAAAGGGTTAAGTAAACATGTAATTAAATAAATAAAAATATAAAACTCTCAATAATTGGAACCTTATTTCAGAAAAACGTCACAATTTCTGCCTATAATAAGTATGATAAAATCTCATTATCTTTTTATTGGATGTTATCTCAATGGAAAGAGTTAAACCTATAATAAGTGTGATAATCTCATTTTTCTGTTGGATGTTATCACAATTGAAAGAGTTAAAATTCGAAACACAATATTAATTTTATCCGAATAATTAATATATCCTTTTCACAAAAAAATTGAAAAACTTCATTGATTTTACGATAATATTCTATGTTATTTTCTTTTATGCATATCATTTGATTCTTTAAACCCCATTTAAATCCCAACTACAACTAATAATATTCACTAAAATTTGATTAAAATTGTCCTTACTTATTCACAAGTTTCATTGAAAATACATTAAACTTAGTATCATTGAAAATACATTAAACTTTTTCAATTGTTTTAAAATTCTAAAAAAAATTATTATTTATAAGTTACGCGTTTACACTATAAATAATAACAATTCCTGTATATTCTGTAATACATATCTTTTTAATTAGAAACTCCTAAAACTAAATAGTCATAAAGAACAATAGTTGATTGAGTTCTTTCCTCACCAATTGTGCAAATACCCTTATTTTAACTAATTTGTCATTTCTACGAGCAGAAAGAAAAAGAGAAGCCACATTGAATTTTGTTTTTTTGTCTTAGTTGTTTATTTTTTTCTATACGAATAATTGAGAGTTTGGCTCTAAATTGGATCTACCGACGCTGAGCTGCGAAAGCATTGGGAGCGAACAGGATTAGATATCCTGATAGTCTATGCCGTAAACGATGAGTGTTCGTCCTTGGTCTACGCGGATCAGGGGCCCAGCTAATGCGTGAAACACTCTGCCTGGGGAGTACGATCGCAAGACCGAAACTCAAAGGAGGTTAATGGCTGATTTAATTACTTCTTTAATTTTTATAAAGTGTGAGATCTTTTTTAGTTATTGTCAATTTTCATTAAATTTATATACACTATACAATTTTAGCTTTAATCGTTGATGAGTTTGATCCACCAATAACTCTACATAGGCAAAATGTGTGGTGCATGTGATGTGTATGATTAGATATACCTCAACTTCAAAAGCTTTCAAAAATGAAATGGTGCAGTTCTTTTATCATAGAATGTAGATCAAAGAAAGTGTCATAGTAGGAAAGTTGCGGTCCATAATTCTCCATTTGTCTGAAATTAGAGTTAATTAATGTCCTTTTCACGAAATAACTATTAGAATTGTTGATAATGATAATGAGGTCATCTTCAACTAAACTTGTCATCAAGTATTATTACGTTACAAATGTATTTTTTTTTAAAACGTGTGAAATGAAAAATATGATACAATTGTATTAATGTGAATATGTTGAGACATTTTTTTTCTTCTAAAGAAATAGACGTTCTTCTCTGAAACTTACTACACTTCATAACAAATTATATTGAAATTGATATCATTCCATTCAGTAGGATGATGAAGAGTTCATAACAATGAAGGCTTATAACAATGAAGACTTAAAACTCTTGCAAATATCTAAACTTTGACATAAATGTCTAACCTTATGAACTAAAAATGATATTTATAAACAAAAAATGGTGGAGCTAATGAGAATCATTTTTAGTTTATAATGTGCCATGTGAGATGTCAATTTTTTTTCTTTCACTCTAGCGTAGAATGAACATAAATGACAAATAAGTTTACAATATAGATTATAATTTTACCTTAAAAGTATGTGATTTCTATGATTTAATATATTGTTTTTACATTGAATCTACTATGAAATCATTGCTTGGCTTTTTTCAAGTTCATCTACGGGTACTTACTATTTAGTATGATTTCTCAAATATAATACGATTTCAATTAAATAAGATTTTATATGCATGCACTAATATTGTATATTTTGTTATTTTTAAAAGGAAAATGATGCTTTATTACGAAAAATAAATAAAATTTCATTATATTTATATTGATATCGAAGAAATTAAGGGATTATTGATCAATATGCGAGATACAGTAAAATATTCATGATTATATTTGAGATTAAAATTAAACATAACCATAATTTTTTTTTACTTTTTCTCAGAGTGGAACTGTAAAAAACATATTTGATTATAAAATTTCGAAGAGCAACAAAAAAAAAAGTATTCGCCCTTTTTCATTTAAAATTACTCAAAAAACAAGGGGTCAAAACCAACTCCAATTATATGCATGGCCGAAGACTCAAACTAAATTTTTTTGAAAAAAAAACATATTTCATATACATGCTTAATTTGACGTCAATTGACAACTATGGTCATTAATTTTAGATATGCACAAGTAGAAACTTGAATAAAATTGAGAAAATGAATACATTCGTCCTACATGACACCTTACATGACAAGTTTGTATCGTACATGTAGGGGTGATAGTTTCAGTTCACAAAAGTGAAATAAAATCATTTTGCCCATATTAAATTATTTGGATCACTCATATTTTTTGTCTTTTTCTTAAATGTGTTAATATAGTCTTCAGCCTATTTAAGCTCATACAAATATGGACAAAATGAGTTACCATGAGAATCGATATTCAGTTCATATAAGTGACAAATGAAATAATTTATTTTTAATATTTGTAAAAATAAAAAAATTAGGAATCAGTTGGTGAAAGGTGGGGCCCCGGAAGGGGATGAGTGTTTGCGCGCACGGAGGAGGGGTAATTTCTTTGTTTTTGAAAAACAAAAAAAATTTAGCGTTAAATTGGTGGAAGGTGGGGTTGAGGGGTTAAATTTTTTCTTTGGAAAATTTTTTTTTTTTGGAAACAAAAATTTTTGTAGGGGTAGGTTGGTGGAAGAGTGATGTGTGACAGAGCGAGGGGGTAATTTTTTTTGGGCAACTTTCACATATAGCAAACAAAAAAATCATATTTGTATAAAATAGCAAACTTTGCATAATTGCGTTCCATAGCAAACATAAAAACTGTATAATTCGCTATACATATAAAAGTGTATAATTCGCTGGCCTAAATTGTATAATTCGCTGGCCTATTTCGCTGCAATTGTATAATTAGCTTTGCATACAGTTGAATCGAATTAAAATGTATGTATATTGCATAATTATAAGTGTATAGCAAGAAGATATATGTTTTTCTCGCTTTATACAAAAACAGAAACACAATATATACACTTCTGTTGTATAAAGCTAGAAAAAATTGTATTTCACTGCAATTGTATAATTCATAATTGTATAATTCTTTGGCCTTTTTCTCTGCAATATTTGAAGTAAAATGTTTGTAAATTATATAATTAAGTGTATAACACGAAGATATACATTTTTGCATGTGTATATACAATTTTCTCTCGCTTTATACAAAACAGAAACAGAAATTATACACTTCTGTGTATAAAGCGAGAGAGGCGAGAATGGAAGAGTGGCGAGCGAGACTTCTGGGAGAGAGACGTCTGGCAAATTTTTGTCAATGTTTGCTATGGAGCACAATTAAATCAAACCCTAGCTATTGAATTTAATTTAGGTTATTAGTTTGCTATTTTATACAATTTTCCCATTTTTTTTTAATAACAAAAACTTTTTAGGGTAGGTTGGTGGAAGATGCAGGAATAAATCTTTTTTTTTTTTTTGAAAAAAACAGATTTTTTTGGGAGCGTGGGGTGGGGGGTTCGGGAGGGTGCAATTTTTTTTTCTTTTCAAAAATAAAAAAGATTTAGGAGTAGGTTGATGAAAGGTGGGGGAATGATGCAGGAATATTTTTTTTTTTTAAAAGACAAGATTTTTTTTTGGAGGGGGCGTTTTGGGAGGGTGTAATTTTTTTTTCGAAAACAAAAAAAAATTAGGAATAGGTTGATGGAAGGTGGAGGAGGGCTGGTTGGGGTCTTGGGGATGCCCGTAGAGAGGGGTAAATTTTTCTTTTTTGAAAAACAAATTTATCTAAATGATTTAGAACTGTTTTGCCTAAACCATATTTAACAAATTCATATTTACTCATATTTTATTTGGAATGATTGTAATCCAACAATTTTTTCTCAATCCATATTCAACCCATCCAAAATTCGATCCAATTCAATCATTTGCCACCCTTATCTATATGACATCTTATGTATATTATGCCATGTAGTTTAAGTTAAGAATGTATTATTTTCTTATACATTCAAAATTGAAGGACATATTTATTTATTGATGTGAAGTAAGAATATATTATTTTCTTATATAAATTTGTTCACAATCTTATTATTCTATCTAATTTATTAATCTCGAAATAATTTTATCCCCGAAAAAAAGACCCCTATATATCGACTACCATTATCAATTTCTCACCTCCTTTTTGCCCCCCCTAACTTCTCGTAATTCTCACTTCTCCCCCCCAACCCGTTCCCTCCTTGCTGTTACCTTTTTGGTGGCACTTTCCTCCATTGGAGAGAGCGCAGATCCATCTTCGTCTCCAAGTTTCTACTCAAACACCCAAGAATCCCCTTTTTCTCTATCTGATTGAGTTTCATTTGAGATAACACTCACTTTTACACTATAATTACATACATATATGGTCCTGAGATCTTCTTGAGAGTAACAAAAATGGATTCTCAGCCTTCCCCTTCTTCGGGAAGATTCGAAAGTAGTCCTTCGACTAGCAACAATACTCCATTCTTGACCAAATCAATTTCCGATGCCAGTAGCAGCAGCCCTCATAGCCAAAGCTTAGCCTCCATTCTCAACAACCCACATGCCGGAAAATCCGATGGGTTCTGGTGGTGGTCCACTTCATCATCTATACCCACACCTGACTTCCTACCTCTATCAACTCTACCCAAACCCGGATCCGAAACTCGGGTCCCTGATTTCCAATCCTATCTCTCTTCCATCTCCGACCCATATGCTCGTTTCCACGACATTCAACAGCACGCGAGGTTTGAGTCACTAGAACATCAAGACGACCAAAATGCCCTCGTTGCTTGCTTGAAGGAAGTCCCTGCGCTGTACTTCAAAGAGGATTTTGAGTTAGAGGATGGTTCTACTTTTAAAGCTGCCTGCCCATTTAGGACCACTGCGGAAAATTTGGTTACACAGGAGAAGCTATCACAGTATTTGGATGTAGTGGAATTGCACTTGGTTAGGGAGATTTCGTTGAGATCAAATTCCTTTTTTGAGGCACAAGGTCAGTTAGAAGATTTAAATTCGAAGATTGTTCAGGGGTGTGATAGGATAAGGGAATTGAAGGAGACTATAAAGCTCTTAGATGACAATTTGGTGGGGTCTGCTAGAAAGGTACAAGAGTTGAATGTTCAGAGAAGTGAATTGATTTCGCTCCAAGACAAGTTGAACCTTATACTTTATGTTAATCAAGCTCTGTCAACTCTCAAGTTGGTATGTGCTGATTTCTTTAATATTTTTCCGTTATGTATATCTTATGTTGGTTTCTTGTCTAAGTTCTATGAACAAAATGATATACGAACAAAATGATATAAGAAAAAAATGTACAATTGTTGAGATTCTATGAATTAAGTATGGAATGTAAATAGACCTCCTTATCTGCTGATATAGAGTGAAGTTGTTGCAAGTCATGCTTTGTCATAAAAGTAGTGGCTTGTCATTTTAGACTATGTATGAAGCATTAGTAGGGTCACCTCTCCCTCTGTAATTTTGCTGTAAGTAGTGGACTACTTCTGAGTATTCCTTTTGTTCATAATACAAGTTAACTTTTTTTTTAAAAAAAGGTAGCTGCTTGTACAATGCTGATAGAAATAGGTATTGAAGAGAATTGCTATTTTTCTTTGTTGTTAAAAATACTGTGGGATCCATGAAAGGAAGTAAAGCTATTATAGGATTCACAGTTTTTATAAATATAGCCGAGATGATGTTGTGGAATTACAGCAAGCAAGATATTAGTTCTTAGTTTTTTCAGTAACAACCAGGTAGAAAAGTTAACTATTCTTGTGGCAACTTGAATTCTTATGATGGTGATACTTCAGTCTAGATTTGAATTAGACATCCTTGGTTCGAGAAAGTGTATTGAGTTTTATGTGGAAGAGAGCAGATCCATAAGATCAGTTTTTACATACAATCTCATAACTTTGATCCATGACCTATTAGAGTATTTAGGCAGACACATGTAGTCCATTTTGATATCCTGTCCACAATTGGCATATAAGACTATATAGTTCTCCAAAAGATATTGCATATACTATGCCCCTTGCTCTCTTATTTTAAGACCATAAGGAATACTGCCCTATTTCGTAACTCATTCAGTACAATTCATTTGAGTAGTGAGGTAGAATGTTACAGTGATAAGCATCAAATAGGTGGTCATCCCTTCTATGATTTTAAAGAAATGTTTGATCAGTCAATATTAATTAGAAGGTTAGAGAGCAAAGGTAATTCATAGATGGAAGAGCACATATAAAGTAAAAGGATCTTAAAGATGTATTCTTTGGTTTGTGAAAAGTTAAAGGTACTCATCATAATGATTTTTTTGAGAAGTCCTTGAATGATACCTTTATTACATTTTACAACCCATGTAGTGGTTTTTGTCAATACCTTTATTACATTAATCCCAAAAATGTGTGGAGCAAAGGAGTTAAAAGAATTCAGACCGATAAGTTTGATAGAAGGAGTGTACCAAATCATCTCCAAACTTATCACTGAGAGGCTGAAGACTGTTATGGGAGAACGGGTGGATGAACACCAAGCCACCAAATGACTTTCTTGCAATGCAGGCAAATCAGGATGCAGCTTTATTGGCTAATGAATTGATGGGGGTATTAGTCTAAGGTGAAGCAATAAACACCAAGAATTAAACATGATATTGAGAAGGCCTATGGCCATGTCTACTGGGCCTTCTTACTTGAAATACTAAGGGACATGGTTTTTGGCAACAAATGGATCTAACTGGATAAACTTCTGCATATCCAGTGCGAAATTCTCCCTAATCATAAATGAAAATACCGAGATAGGCTGAACCTATGTCACCCTTTCCATTTGTATTAGCCATGGAGGGCCTTAATTACATGATCTGGAAAGCAAATGCATATAAGTGGATGAAAGGTTGTTCTGCCCAGACAATCAGAATTCAGGGCAATGATATGGAATTTATACGCCTCTTCTATGCAGTGATTCTCCAGTTTTTTTTCTGAGCAGAGGTGGTACAAATCTGTCATTTAAGGACAATCCTGACCATATTTGAAGGCATTCTGGGTTACATGTTAACCGACGACAGAGTTCCCTCTAGCAGTCAATCAAGTTGATGATATGCAGATCTTAGCTGAGAACCTAGGGTGCCAAGTAGCTTCCCTACCTATAAAATACCTTGGAATACCCTTGGGAGCAAAAAAAAATTAGCTAGAAATTTAGAGTGAAGTGCTGGAGAGATGTGATAAGAAGCCAGTGAAATAGAAGAGCCAATACCTTTCTCTGGGAGTTTAACACTTGTAAATTAGTGTGGATGCCCTCCCCACATATATATTCAGCTTGTTCCCTATACCTAAGAGCATTGAAAGGAAGATCAGTAAACTGAGGACTGGAGGGCTTTCACCTGGCAAGGAGAAGAGAGGATACAATCTGGTGAAGTGGGATGTCTTAACACTTAGCAAAAATCAAGGAGGTTTGGGCATAAAGAACCTTGGTCTACACAGTGCTAGTCTATTTAAGAAGTGGTTCTGGAGATTTTACAATTAAGATATGGCTTTAAGAAAACTATTGAATCTTTGGACCACTGAGGAAGTTTTGGGAACTTTTGGTTGTAGTGTGTTGAAAACCATCAGAAGGATGTGGCCCAACTACAATACGAACATGTCCATCAAAGTGGGAGATGTTACGAAAACAGATTTTTGGAATGACCACTGGATAGGAGAAGGCAGTGTAAAAGCTTTTTTCTCAGATTTACACATCATGACCCTACAAAAGATGCCACTGTCTCTCAGATGAAGCCCTCAAGGATGGGGCCTATCTTCCAAAGGGCTCTAAATAATTGGGAAGTTGATGGAGTAGCAAGTATGCTCCGGTTCTGAACATTTTCTCGGGCACTCCATTGGTCCATACAGACTACTTTGGAATCTGCATTGCAAGGGAGTCTTCATAGTAAAGTCTTGCTTCTAGAGAATGAATAATAACCGTTCATTAGTGATTTCGTTGGAAGTTAGTTTGAAAGGTCAAATTCCTCAACAAGTTTCTTGTTTTACATGGTTGGTGATTAGAAGAGCCCGTTTAACTCATGAAGTGTCACAAAGAAGAGGTTTACACCTTATGCTCAAGGTGTTCTCTAGGTGGCCAAGAAGTAGAGATCAATGGCTATTTGTTATTGCACTGCAACACAATTGTAAATTTGTGGAATTTGTTCTTGTGTATACTAGGTGTGAGTTGGGTAGTGCCCAAGAATACCTTTGAAATTCTAAACTGGAAAGGAGTTGGAAGTAGAGGGGCAGAGGAAAACTGGTGGAAGATTATCCCAGCATGCACATGGTGGACAATATGGAAGGAAAGAAATGCAAGATGTTTTGAAGGTAAAAGCAGCAAAATCCAGAAAGTTAAGATGAATTGCCTCAGCTTTCTTAATATTAGTGTAAACAAGATATGGTGGGGAAGTAGAAGTTTTAGTCGACTATACAGGAAAAATGTCAAGTTCAGAGATGTTATTGATGATGCTCTCTGCTCCCTGCGGGTTGTAAGTTCCCACCTTCACATTTTTGTCTCAAAATTTGATGTTTCAGTTTTATTCTCCATAATGACAAGTTACTGATTTTCCAGACCTTCTGGTGTTTGTTTTTATTATATTAAAATAATATCTCTTATTTAAAAGTTACGGGTCTACTGAATGGTTATATCTGACGTATATTCACATATTTTATGCAGCTTGTTGCATCTGCAGATTGTGCCGGAGCTTTAGATGTTATAGATGATTTACAACATTTATTGGTATGTACAGAAGTCTTTTAATTTCTCTGCTATTTTTAATTCTTAGTTTCTTCTAGGTACCTAACTAGTTTTTACCTTGATTAACCTCTGTGTTCATTGAGGCCAAACTGGTCGCTATCCCTTTCTGTAACTTGAAGTTGGAATATAGCGAACTGTTTTGTGATCCAGTTGGTTAATATTTTTTCTTGTGGATAGATTGATTTGTTTGGTTATAGGCTTCAAGATTTGTTATTTGCTTAAATGCAAAATATTTGGAACAACTATGTGGATTGTCTGTTGCAAAAACTATTATAAAAGGTGAAGCTGTTATAACCTTTGTACTTACTGCAGTGTCAATGTTCATTTATGCTTAACAGGATGGAGATGAATTAGCTGGTCTACATTGTTTCCGTCATGTTCGTGACCAGTTAGCCGCTTCAATTGATTCCATTAACAGGTTAGACTATTCGGAATGGATTTCTGTGTAGGTTCAATCACATTATTGGAAGAATACCTTTGAGGTGTTTGAGTTCTTGATAATGCTAAATGAATAAAGCTTAAACACTGGTTCAACTTGCTGTTACTATCCTCAAAAAAAATTTGCTGTAGCAAGTTTGGTGGCTAATTTCTGCTAATATCTTTATTGAGGCAGTTGTGATAGTAATGCCCGTTTCTGATTCTGTTGGATTAATGATAACATCCAGAACAAACTATTATCTCACGTTATTATGTAGTGACCAAAGTATTTTTTTTTTTTCGTTTTCTTTGCTCAGGATTATCCCAAGTGTCCAGTTTGCATAGATATTGTTTAGGTTTCTTGGATGATTATGTTGTAAGTTTTATAGGGGGTTACAAACTGTTTTCTAATACAAAATAAAGAAATAATTCATTTTATGTTTCTGTTTTCATGCTTGAGTTATTTTTTTTTTAAAAATAAAAGTTCTAACAACTAACATGTTATATTTATCTAATTAGCTAAAATACCAATGCTTAGGGCATGACCATCCAGTGCACTGGTTTGTTGCTAGTTCCTTCCAGTGTATTTGACTACGAGTTGTATTTCCACATTTTGGTAGCAAAACGTTACCATTCTACTGTGGTCCACTATTTTATATTTCCTTTAATACATCTTTTGAACTTAGGATCTATAATACCACTATTTTCAAAGTAATCTTTAGTACAACATTGTAACTTACCGAATCCAGTCTTGTAGTATTCTTTCAGCAGAATTTATGCGTATATCTATACACGGAGCTGGCAACGTGGATGCTCTAAGTACATCAAAATTTAAAGTGCAGAAGACAATTTCCATGAATGGAGAAGGCCATGAAGTAAGCATGTTATTATGTACTTATATAGTGATGCACTTGGTTTAGATATTTTCAGTGCACGAATCAAATTGAAAAAATTTCTACACTTTTGGAGAAAATAGTTGTACTAGACAGTTTAGATGAAAAAAGTTTACTCTGTGTATATCACCAGTTGAAAAGATGATTTGAACACAATATTGAGTTTAACGTTTAAGAAATTTTTTTCTGGGTACTTGTACTATGGTACTCTCTTTCTATTAGCAGTGGGTTGTTTTTCATGAAAATGTTTGCTGTAATTTACCAAGTAGCAAGCACCTTTGCAAGCTCTTGAAATGTGAAGGGATGCATTTGATTGTCAGAAAAAAAAAATGAAACAAAGAAATGTCTAAATTATCCTGCACGCTACCGTTCTTGCCTAAACTATATTTCAAGATGTCTTCTATTAGCCCTTGTCCACTGTAAGAAGCGAAATCCTATTATAACTTTAAAACACTACAAAATAATGATTTGCAAATGTAATAGTTCCCTATTTGTCTTTGCCAACCCCAACTCCAGTCATTCTCTTTTATTGGATGGGTAAATGGTATAGTTCTAAAGAGCAAAAAAACTGCTGGCAATTATTTACAGATGAAAGCCTTATTACAAGTTTTGTAATGAACTCAACAATTCAACCACGGCTTCTATATCATTAGCTATTTCCACGTTGCACCCAACTTCAGGCATTCTTTTTACTGCAAATATCCTTTCTTTTGGATGAGTTTAGTTTCCTTCAACTTCTGGATCCTTCAAACTAATGCTTCTTTTCAACCTCAGTTCCCCCCCTGAAACAAAAAGAGAAAAAAAGAGCTATGAAGTAGGAAGGAAGGGGATAAGAGGCTTGTACTACTTTTAAGTAGCCCATTTCCATTTACTTGGAGGAAGGTGGATAGGTCATCAGTAACTAAGGATGACGTCTCTAAAGCTGAAATAAGAAAGCAGCTTTGATGCATGATAACCTGCTTACCGTCAAAAACTTGTGTTTTAATGCACTTAAGTAATGCTCTGAGTTCAACCACCATATTTTCTGATGAAAAAATGTTAAAGTAACAATTAATCTGTGCTATCTTCTTTGCATAGATCTGTTGTGGCACTTGTCTGGTGTGGAAGTTCTCCTGCTAGTGCCTTAGTGGTATCTGTCCTATTCGGTTCATGAAACTAGAATTTGAGGGGCTAAGAGGATAACGGACGATATTTTGAGTTTCTGAATCTTTCAAGTTTATCTTTTTCTGGTTGACCTAGGAGTATATATTTAATATGTTCCATGCTTGATTCTAAATGTAATTTATGTTTTTTGTGTTGCTCAATGTTCTAATTGTTGAGGGAATTTCTCTCTTGTTCCTTTTAATCATCCTATTGTTTAACTGGATCTATGCACCCAGTCTTCATGCTACTCGACAACCAATCATCTGAACATTGACGTTATGTATTACAGGTTAAATTAGATGAAGAAGACAATTATAATTTGCGAGACCGGCTACTTCCTTTTGTTATTGGGTTGCTTAGAACCGTGAGTATCTCTATTTTTTCACTGAGTAATGTTGGTATTCACTTGTTTTGTTGAGTGTTGGTGGCGTATTGATTTTCTTTGGGTGGTTAATGTTGATTGTTGAATGCCATGGCATGATTACAATCATGCTATCTGTTAAGTATAGAAAACAATACATCCTCGAAGAGATGCAGAATCACTCTTTCTCAGAGTTAGGTGAATGGTAGTATTCGAGATAAAATATGTGTAGATTTGGATGGGATTATACTCCTTAAGTGTAAACAAAGAAATGAATAATTTTAAGAGCTGAATCGAGGTTAGAGGTGTCATTATCCAAATAGAGCAGTAGCTTGCTGAGAAAATTTGGCTTGGTATTTGATTTTATCATATTCTCAAATTTTTTTCCCTCTTGGCGTTTATTTTATTCCAAATTCTTCACTTTTGTGTGTATAAGATCTGATGTAATGGGCTGGCCATGGTTTAATCACTTGCAGCAGTGATACAACGCTAAATGGACTATATATATTATCTGGAAGTAACAAGTGTTGGTGAAGATTGTCTTAATTTATTATGTATGTACTTCATTCAGTTTAGAAGAGAATAATGAAGGAGGAGCATAGCTGAAGATTCTAGGAAATAGTTGATTAGTGAATAGCGAGGACTACAATCCCTTTACACCTCTTATGTACCATTTTCTGTGTCCTTGTGATTGACTTATTATTGATCATCAACTTGACTAAGCATCGGTTCCAATCCGGCTGCAATTTATGCCAAATGAAACAAATTTTATTCTGGGTTGTTTTGCAGTTGTAAAGTCTACTATATGTTTTCCGTCAACATTTTTAGGGTGTTTGGAATTTATATGATGTTTTTAGTAAAAATATTTGGTGGTGTTTGACTGTTGTAATATCCAGGCAAAACTTCCTGCTGTATTGAGAATATACCATGACACTCTTACGGCTGACATGAAAACTGCCATTAAGATGGCAGTTGAAGAACTGCTACGGGTGCTTGGTGCCCAACCTATGGATTCAGATTTTGTTGCAGGAGAACGAGCAGTTGATGCTGATGGTGAGTGTATATTATTAGGTTCACATTTCATTTTTGCAAGGAAGAGCTTCAGATGCAAATGAATTTGGTGTGCAAAATATTGGTTCTCTTCTTCTTCCTTTTCCTGTAAAAGATGTGGCTAAGGATTAGGGATGCAACTTCATCATTAATGCAACTGAGTGGGCTGGTAGATTTCATGCTATAGTTCCTGATATAATGTATATGCTTTACTCAGGTGGAAGCTCATCCCTTGCCAGTAGATTGAGAAGCTTGTCGCCTGAATGTTTTGTTCATCTTTTGAAGGCTGTTTTCCTGATAGTGCAGGTAATGTGTACCTCACTGTATCTTTCTGTTCAATCAGGATTATGCTGCAATCATGATATGTTACTTCCCTTTTTTCCTTTGAAGAATTAAAAAAAGGATTTGTATATCGATGTAGGGATTAGTGGAAGATCTGGGGGATTTCTCTTTGAATGACCTCTAATATGCCTAATTAAATTGGATAAAATGGACATGAATAGAACAGAAAGGATATAGAGGATTCATACGGTTGATTCAACTTGTTGGGGATTGAGGCCTACTTGATTGGTTGATTGATGCCACACAGTATGCAAGGGGTAAGTTATGATCAAATAAGCTGGCCAAGCTCATGCACTTTCAGGTTCATTGTTCATATTCAAGAACCCAATTAGACCTAATCATTTGAGTCTGAACTACCACTTGAGATGCTCTTTGTTTAGATAACGTAAGCACCTAACAGGACAATGTCGAGCTTTTAACGTTTGAGCTAAATATCTTCAGGCTCATTTGAAAACAAATTTACTCCTTTTTCGATAAGTCTTAAAGAGTTTATAAAACACACCTTTTCTTGGTTCCGCACCCAAACCAAAAAGAGGTTGATGTTTAAAATCTCTTAGTCCCAGTATGGAGCCAAAATTACGGCATTTAAGGTCTTTTCATTCTTCTCCTCTTTGAAGAAATGTTCAAAGGTAGGTAACTATGAGGTCTTTCTTTGAGTGAACATTTTTGGTCAATGGTTTTTTACATGTAATATTTTTGTGATGAATAAAATCTCTTTCTATTAAATTATCTTTGCAGACCATTCTTCATCTAATTATTTTCCCATATCAAATTCCAGACAGGCCTCAACTCTGCTTCATTGGATATTCTTCTCTTCTTTTTTTGGTAGAAAACAAATATCTCTTTTAATGTTAAATTAGTTGAGCCTTAATATTGTCAACTGATTTAGCCTTATCATGTACCTGCGCTGTTTGATGGGACTAATTCGATTTGAGCCTTAAGCTCCGATAGTGTATAAATTGATTAGATTTTGGTCTCAGGTGCTTCCTGAATCCCCTTTTAATTGAATTTCAATAAATTGATTTGCATGGCAGATAGGTTTTCGTTCTGTGGGTGCTGGTACACTAATTGCTGATAACCTGCTTCCTGAGATCTTCTTCCTTTCCATTAAAAGCTGAAGTTCTGCAATACTGCTTCTGGTATAGGGTTGACTACCAGATGAATTAAATAGTTGTTACTGTTGGTTCTGCATGTAATTATTCCACGAGATTATCGTACTTATTGAACTAGGTTCATAATCTTAGTGACAAAACATTACTAGTCATTGTAGGCTTATAGTGTATATGGCTTCTCGTTTCATATTTTGTGCCATATTTTTTTTGAAATTGGTAGCTTTTGTCTATTATCCACAGGTGTACAACAAAAGTGTAGCTCCCCTTTAAAAGTGTAACAACTTACAGAGTAAAGTTTCTAAACTGCTGCCTATAAACAACCTAGCACATCAACTACAGTTTAGTGCCTATAAACAAACAATTTAGCGCCATATTATTATTATTCTCCTTTGACTAAGGTAACTAGTTTGTATATAAATCTTCAGCACTAAGGCTGGGATCCCAAAAATTTACATCACAGAGCTACATACAACGGAGTAGGCTCAGCAACCCAAAAAAAAAGAACCTATATCTAGGTCCTATCTCATCTTACAAGGATCCTAAGATGTCTACAATTGCTACAGGATCATCTATATATTCCGAACTACACCAATAGCAAAAAGTGATAATGCAGTTCATTTTAATCCTACGCAGTGGACTACTGATATTTCCAAAAAATCTTGATTTTCTCTCCTTCCAAATGGTCCACCATATCACTGCTAGGACAATTTCCATCTGTTTTTGTCTGTGCTACCACTCCCCTCATAGTTCCAGCTTACCAGAGCCTGATCTGCCCTTTTTGGCATAGTCCACCTTATGCCTCTGAAATCTGTAAACGGGTTCCATAGTTGGCTAACCACTTTACCGTGTAAAAACAAATGGTTGATTGTGCTCACAAAAAGACATCTTGGACACATTTGTATGCCCCTCTTCATGTGATGTACACATCCAATAACTCTTGGTGCTGGGTATCCCTTCCAAACTTATCACCTAAAATGTGATTCATTTGGTGGCGCACAAATAGTTCACTATTTATTGCTGTTTAGTTGGTCTTCAATAGTAGAGATAAAATAAAACGTGTTAAACTAAAAATGAGAAGCCAAATGTATGTGCCATAGGGGCACCAGTCATTTTGTTTGTCTGATTCCTTCTATGAATACCTACTTTCTCTGGGGTGTCAGTATTTGCTGTTCTCATCCAACACTATCATGACAATCCAAAACTTCCCACTAGCATCAAAGCCACAAAATTATAGTTTTTCCTAAGCACGAGAAATGATCATTGAATCTCACATGGTAAATATTTTCCTTGAGAAATGTTGCATACACAACCAAATGGAGATATTTTTTATCTGGATTTCTGGTTTGTCTTGAATAATTGGTTACCCATATCAGCTGTCTGGAAAAGTGCTTTGTGCAATTGTCTTACCGATTCTTGTTTTTGTTCCATCTGATTTGGTATGATATAACTTGATATTTTTCTTTTAGTGAATGCAGGCACACTTAGCACAGGCATCTGAAGTTAAGAGAGCCATTGAGTGGATTTTGTGCCATCTTGATGGCCATTATGCTGCTGACTCAGTTGCTGCTGCAATTGCACTTGGAGCAGCGGCATCAGAAACAGCTCATGAAACCGTCGATCAGGTAAATTCCTCGCTGCAACTTTCTGTGCAAAGGAACTCTTCCAAGGTCTCTTCTGCTCACGGGAATGGAAATGAGGGTATAACGTCATCGACTTTATCGAGAAATTTCAGGTTATTCACATTCCTGGTCCCTTCTTTTATGTTTTGTCTTTTTTATTTCTCTTTATTTACCAGAAATCTTGTGTCCAACACTTGCAACAATTTTTCCTCCTCAACCGCTTTGGTCGTGGCGCCAACTTGGGTGCGATGGGCATCACCATGAGGTTGAGTGCGATAGCCAGTGTGTTGCACCCCCATTCCCATCCGAACACTTAGATTTCTATGGCAGGCTCTAGTAAAACGTACACAACTTTTTGTATGGTGCTCAGATTGACAAACGGTTCTGTTGGAATCTAGACATGATTATCTTTAAAATAGGGCATGTTCGTTAGACCCGGTCTAACCACAAACATAAAATGATTTCAAACTTAAGCCGAAATCACTGACTCTTCACTTTTGATGCGCACCCGTGTCGGCTTCACCAAAAATACTCTACTTTTAGCAAATCCGATACGCACCCGTTTGACATTTTGAAGAGTCCGAGCAGCGTAGATGTTGGTGAAACGTCAGGACTACTCTGAAAAGCAAATTAGGTGATTGATGAGAGATTGTCTGAACTGGGTGCTTTTTTGTGTTGGTGGAATTCTTTAATGTGGTTGGTTAAAGAAGCACAAGCTTCTGTTAGTGTTACAGAGAAGTTGGAAAAAGGCCAGAGAAATTTTCAATGTAATGACTCGTGAGGGGAAAAGAAGTTTCATTTGGTGAATTGAAAAAATCTGTTACCACACCAAAATATTTGGGTAGTTTTGGATTTAAAGTTCGAAGGGTCTTTAATAAGGCACTTTTAGGGAAGTGGTTATGGAGATTTGGGGTAGAGGTAAATGCTTTTTTTTTTTGATAAGGTAACAATTTGGAAGGGGGTGATTGCGGAGAAGTACGGGGTTATGGAAGGGGGTTAGAGGACTAAAAATACAACGCTATCCTGCGGTTGTTGGCTATGAAGGAATATTTCAAAGGGCTAGGAAGAGTTCAATGAAAATACTTCTTTTTGAGTGGGTAAAGGGAGTAGGGTGAGTTTTTGGGGTCATTGGGGCCGTGGAAACACTATTTTGAGTCTCACTTCCCCTAACATGTAGAGGATTTCTTGCCAAAATAGGACGTTGTTTATACAATCATGGAATTTACAAGGGGGTCAAGCTTTTTGGGCTTTGAGGTTTAGCAGAAACTTACAAGACTGGGAAGTTTGGAGAATTTGAATACTTTGCTGGCTTGCTCCACCAACAAAAATTACTATGGATTGTCAGGGTGTTTGGAAATGGGGAATTGGGGGAAATGGAGTCTTTTTCGTTAAGTCCTATTATGTGAAGCTTTTGGTGAGAGAGGAGATTGTTTTACCACAAACCTTGATGTGAATCCCTAGAGTACTTCTTCATACGATTAACCACGAGGGGGGAGGGGGATCCTGACTGCAGAGAGCTTGAGCAAGAGAAGGACTATGTCTGTTAGTTGGTGCTTCATGTACAAGAATCAGGAGAAGACATAGATCACGTACTCTTACATTGCCAGGTAGCATCTTTGTTATGGGGGAGGGGGGAGGTGATGAGATGGCTTGGTTTTAAGTGGGTAATGTCGAAAACTGTGAAAGAAATGATGTTTAGCTGGGCTCGTAGAAGATGGAGGAGGAGATGCAGAGCATGTGAAGTTGCACCTTTAGCCCTGATGTGAACCATATGGAGAAAGAGGAATGAGAAAGCTTTTGATGGAATAGAGAAAAATTTCATACACTTGAGAAAATAGAAATAGCTTCTTTTCCTTTATTTCTTTTTTGTGCACCCATGAAGTTGCTTTTTGTATGATGGCGGTTGTCGTAGAAAATTATGTTTTTTTGTAAGGGTTTCTATATTTCTGTACTTCATCTTAAGAAAAAGCTGCTTAGCAAGAATATTTGAATCTTGAATGCTGGTTTCTGTAATTGCATATTAGAACGTCACTGAAAGTGGCTAAAGGTTTCACATTCTAATCAGTAACGGCAATATGCCGTGTCTTGTGTTTCAGTTGTTGGCTTCTATTTTTAGCATCTGCATAAGTTGTATTTAAATAATTTCCAAATGTTTATCCACTACTTTTTCTTTGACAGAGCTGATGTATTGAGAGAAAATGCAGAAGCCGTTTTTGCAGCTTGTGATGCTGCTCATGGCAGATGGGCAAAGATCCTTGGAGTGCGTTCTCCTATCCACCCTAGACTGAGGTTACAGGAGTTTCTAAATATATATAACATCACTCAAGAATTTGTAACGGCTACTGAGAAGGTGAGATTCTCTATTATTATTTTGTTTTTGTAAAATACATACTTTGCTGGTTCCATATATGTATTTCAGTTGTATTGATGCCTGTTTTGCCAATATATACAGATTGGTGGAAGATTGGGTTATAGTATTCGGGGAACATTGCAATCACAGGCCAAGGCCTTTATTGATTTCCAACACGAATCCAGGGTTAGTTGTTTCTCCAGTTGAGCTTTATCTGTGTCATTGACTCATTGCTTCTTGCGTTTATACCTGTTGTTGGTTGATTCAGATGGCAAAGATGAGGGCCATTCTTGACCAGGAAAATTGGGCTGAGATTGATGTCCCT
This sequence comes from Solanum lycopersicum, assembly GCF_036512215.1. Classification (NCBI taxonomy): domain Eukaryota; kingdom Viridiplantae; phylum Streptophyta; class Magnoliopsida; order Solanales; family Solanaceae; genus Solanum; species Solanum lycopersicum. Next base: position 55,703,753 of record NC_090801.1, on the reverse strand, counting down.
GATGAGTTCCAGACAATTGTCACATCACTGTTCTGCTCAGAATCTGAGACCCGTGAACTTGCTGATGAGGTTTCAGCTGATATTGCACCAAGCAGCCCTAAGATGGTCCTGGGCAGTGATGGTTCCCCTACGGCAGAAGCTAGACTTCAAAAGATATCACAAAATGCAGAGCACACTGATTCTACTCCACGTTCAGAGAGTACAGCACAGGTTAGTATTTCATGATTCAGCTGGCAAACTGAAAGCACTAATGCTGATTTGGAACTAATTCTTCACAGAGCAATGAAACTAACTCAAGAGAACGTGGAAAATCTTCTGCTAGACTTCTTTTCTTCAGAGGTGTTGGATATCATATGGTAAACTGGTTAGTAAATTCCTTTCAATTTGATTAAGTCGTCTGTTCTCTTTTGGTGGAGCTGGTACTCTCAGATTTTTATTTTTCATTTTTTTCCTTCTCCGTGTCTTCTCTTCTGTGCACTTGGTGTCTTGGTCACTTAAGTTCTTAATAGTTAAGACCACTGATTTAGAGCTATTTCTTGTGTGACTTTTTCTTGGCTGTCTCAACATGTTGCATTTTCTTTGCCCTGTGAAACAGAAAAGAGAACTTATCTGACAACACGCCTTCTTAATCCTTTTTGGGGCTTTTTACTGGGACTTCGATTTTGGAGTGCTGGATTGCCCTACACAGTTTTCCTTTTTTCTTTTTAAGATAAATTCTCCCTTCAAAGATGACAATTCTCCTATTGTGCTTCAGCGGCTTGATTTTGGTAAAGATGTTGTCAGAATGTATTGAGATGAATAATAGCTTGCCGGGCCTATCTTCAGAAGTCGTTCACCGTGTTGTTGAAATCCTGAAATTGTTCAATACAAGGACTTGTCAGCTTGTCCTTGGTGCTGGAGCAATGCAGGTCTGTTTTGGTTTCTTGATTATATTTTCTCTAGCTTATTGTTGATTTTCTTGTGGACATTAATTTTTTTTTAAAAAAAAAAACTAGTAGGCAAAAGGTACTCAAGCCACCAAATATGTTCTTGATTTCAATCCCACTTTTTTCTCTTGAACTAGAGACAATATAGAAGTTTAACTGTCTTAATCCCTTAGGCGGGGCCAGAATTTTTAACTTATGGATTCTGGAAAAATTATTTGTACATATCAAATGATTTTTTTTTGACACATTGTATTTCAGTCAGTAGTTAGGTAGTACTGAAAAACCATATTTACAAAAAGAAGAAAAAGATTAAAAGTCCTTCCAATGCTAAACCAGGAACTAGATGGACCCTAAACCATCTACGATTGACTCAGTCTCATTGGAGTAGACATTTGTACACCAAAAACAGAACAACAGAATACATTTAAGCTTGACTTCCTGCAGGTTGTTGTCCCTATTCTCAAAACATCTATCATTTCTTTCTCTCCATATAGTCCACCATATACAAGCAGGTATTATCCTCCATCTTTCTCTGTTTGTAGCCCAACTCCAGCCTCCTCCCAACTGAAAAGAGTCTCAGCAATCTTACTAGGCATACTCCAGGAAATGCCTCTGAGATTAAGGAAAATCTGCCACAGTTGAAGTTTGAACAGTGAAATTGCATTGTGGAAAGAGGTGTTTTACTGTCTCTGTATCCTTACCACATCAGGAGCATCTGTTGCATAGAGATATACCTCTCTTGACCACATTGTCCAATGTCAGAACTGCTTCATTGGCTAGCAGCCAGGTGAAGCATGCCACTTTTTGTGGCACTTTGACTCTCCAAATTTGCTTCCAAGGCCATTTGAAATCTTGATTCTCTTTACGACTTGTTTGTTTATATCCTTCCTTCACCCTATATCTTCCTTTGTTGTTCCCATGCCACCATAAATAGTCTTCACCTGGTTGAATTTCTTGGAAACTCTCCAGTAGTTTGAAAAGTTCAATCATTCTGGGAATTTCCCAGTCATTCAAGTTTCTTCTAAAGATCATATTCCATACTTGTGGTGACCATATTTCAGCAACAGTTTTCTCTTGGTGTTGAGCCAAAACAAAGATGTCAGGAAAGAGATCTTTAAAGCTCACAGTACCCACCCATTTATCAATCCAAAAACTTGTTTTTCTACCATTTCGAACTTTGACAGTTAATTGATTACTGAGGAACTGCCAGAATAATCTAATGGATTTCCAGAGGCTAATACCATAGGGGGTGTTAACCTCTTTAGTTACCCATGTGTTCAGTTGCTCATACTTGCTCTTGATTACCCTGTACCAGAGGTCTTGGTCCGCCTGATGGTACCTCCATAGCCACTTGACTTTGAGTGCTTTGCTTTGGGATTTAAGGTTCTTGATACCTAGTCCACCTTGTTCTTTACTTCTGATAATGTTCTTCATTTGACCAAATGAAAACCCTTCCTTTCCTTGTTGCCTTGCCACAGGAAGTTTCTTCTGACTTTATCCAACCTTTGAAGTACTGACTGGGGTATATGAAAAAGAGATAACATATACGTAGGGAGGGCATCTAAGACTGAGTTAATCAAAGTTAGTCTACCTCCCAAGGATAGATATTGTGATCTCCATCTGGTTAATTTCTTTTCACATTTCTCCATCAAATGAATTTTTTAACACAAATATGGGGTTGAATCAAAGCTACTGGATTATGCCCAACCCGTAGCTCAAGCGGCGCTGCTCCTGCCCTTGATATGTACTGACCCTCCTTTTACTAGCCATCATCCAAGTACCCTGGAGAATGGTGTGAGAAAGGAGGCGATAAAAATGATTGATGAGGATTGGGTTTCTTATTTCCACATCTTTGGACTAGAATTGTTGGAATAAAGGATTTTAAAAAGGTTATAAATTGGCAGAAAATGTATGGTGGTAGATGTTTGGGAATCAAAAAATTTATTTCTGGAACATTGACAATGATTGGAAGGCAACTGTAATTGTAGTTAACTACTGATTTTTACTCGACTTTTTATGGGTGCATTTCATACTGATTATTTCCCCCCAAACATTTTTTTCCTAGTTGATATGGATGCAATATCATTGTGCCTTAACTGGGATAAGTTTTACAGGTTTCAGGTTTGAAGTCTATTACTTCTAAACACTTGGCCTTGTCAAGTCAAGTCATCAGTTTCACATACACCATAATTCCCGGTATGTAATGATGATAAAGTTGTCAGTTACAAAGTGTCTTGATTATTTGGTTCCACCTTTTGTCCAATTCCTAGTCTACGGGTGCATTTATCCTGTAGGTGTCTGAAGAGACAAAAATTCATGCTTGGACCTTTTTTCTCAAGTAAAACCATGCTAAGGTTACTATTTTGTGTAGTTTTCAATCTACTGTTTAGGTGTTAGGCTTCAACAGGAAAGTCATGTGACGGTATTGTGCTTATTGATGAAACAAGCAAGGGTGTTGACCAAAAATTTAAGTTATGAGAGGCACTCCTGAGAGTACAGGTTTTAAGATAAGTAGAAGTAAGATTCTTACTTCATAAGGAAAAAAGATAAGTAGAAGTAAGACTGCATACATGCACTGCATGTTTAGTCAACAAAAGAATGAGTGAAATTAAGGCGGGGGTCGATGGGAATGCTATGCGTAGGTGTAAATAATTTAGATATCTAGGTTTCATGTCTCAGGAGAATAGTATGATATTACACATCCATTTTTTGTCGTTACCAAAAAGATAGTATGATATAAAGATGTTACAACGTTTGAAATGGAGAATTGCTACCAAGGCGTTGATAAAAGAATATCTACTGAAGTGAAAAGGCAAGTTCTATGTATCATTCATAAGACATGCAATGCTATGTAGGAGTGGATGTTAGACCGCCTGAAGTGCAAGTATGCCAGTGTTATTAAAGGCGAAAAGCACAAAAACTCTAAGGTCTGTGAGGGCTTTAAGCGCAAATAAAGAGTGGGCTTTAATGGAAAAATGCACAAACGTAGAAAAGAATACAAATATATGTGTTTAGTCCAAGACCAATAATTATAAACATATATGACCAAAGAAATTGAATTTTTTTTTATAATAAAGTGAAATATCAATTATTTAGTGTCACTTCTTCATACGAGGCTCATTGGCAAGTAAACGTTTGCCTTAGAACCTTGATGACGACATTGAAGTGCACATAAAGCGAGTCGAAGCGCTCAATACGTTTTGAGCCTTCTTCAAGGCTTAAGCGCGCCTTTGATAAACACTGAAGTATGCAACACATCCACAAGATGAATGTGGCTGAGATGCGCATGCTAAGATTTAGTGCATGCATACAAGATTAGAAATGATCACATTCAATAAGAGGTACAAGTAGCACACATCAAGGATAAACTTAGGTTAAGATGGTCTGGTTATGTCCTGCGTTACGTCTAGATGCACCGGTCTGTAGGTGCGAAAATGAAATTATGGTGAGTGGAGGTTTTAGAAAAAGCTGAGGCAGACATAAAATCACATGGAAAGAAGTTATATTGAAAGACACACAATCTCTTGGAGTCCACCTAGTCCTAGCAAAATTAAGGCACAATAAAATGAAAATGATCTATAATGGGCAATACCTATTAGTTGGGATTATATTTTAGTCACATTACCATACCTACTTTAGATCTTATGTTTTCTAGGAGTCTTTAGCTTCTATCTGAGATTTATATGCCAGTAGAAAATATAGAGAACTTCTTCATTCTCAAAAAAGAAAATATAGAAAACTTCTAATATTTATTATTATTATTATTTGTTGTTGTTGTTACTATGTACTATTATTACTATAATAAGCATTAGAAGTTCTTTATATTTTCTATGACATGTAAATCTTTGATAGGACTAAAAAAATCATATTACTACTACCACCACCACTTAAAAAATTTCTTTATCTGAAAGTAAGACCAAGAATGTTTAACAGTTTAACTAATAAACTCAATTTGTTGATATAGCATCGGCATAAGGAACCTTCACTTGAGTAACCTTAGGTAGTGTTGGTCGATACATGGCATAATATGGATCAATAAGCAGTTTTACATAAAAGTCTGAGCATACTCATCAATGAAAATGTGCCAGAAATGCCTTAATTTAAGTACCTTGTGATTTTAGAACTCAATTTTTTCCTGACAAGTTTTGTATTTGTCAAAGAACTCAAGAGGATTCTGTTCCTTAAAGTGCCTGAGACGCGCAAGGGACTGCTGATTCTGGAGGTTGATCGTGTAGCACAGGTATTGAAATCTGTATATGTTATTGTTGATACGTTTTGCTTGAATCCACTTCTAACCTAATGATATATTTCTGTTCTTGGTCTATTTCATGCAAAAAAAAAAAAAACCGTGAAGCATTCTCCTTTTTGAGATAGGGATTTCCTTTCCTGTCTGTGCATCTATTATTTATGCTATGAATATTTCTCAATGCTAGTACTCACAAAACGTGTTGCGAAGAAAAGAAAAAATGTATTCAATTGATTGATGTCTCCTAATTGACGATATCACTAGAAATATGCAAGTGCTCCTTAACACGATTTTCAGGTAAGGCCCTCAGACTCTTCCTCCGAGATTCCCGCACTACAGCAACATCAGGTTCTGTGTTTTTCTCTAATCGCGTGCTGTGCTTGTTCAAAAACATGGAAAACAAGATCTACTTCACCTCTGGAGACCAATTGTACTATATTACTGAAAACATTACTTCTTCAGAAGCTTGGTCTGATTATCTGGAAATGAGGAAACACATGCTTCGATATTTCAGATGCCAGTACAATGTTTGTACTGATGGATAGAAATGTTACCATTCTCAAAAAATAAAATATAAATTGACCATATGGAGTTAAAGCTGTTGTAAGATTCAATGGAAGCCAAAACAGGATCTCAGGATCTCTTGGACTATCTTCAGTACGTAGGCACTTGTACGCCAAGTGGAGAGAGATGGCTGTGATTAGTTTCTTCCTTTTGTATGTATCATATGAATGCATCTTATTAGCTGTAGTGACTTATAATTGTTTATAAATGCAAAAACTGGAATAAAATGGAAGTTATGTGACCTTTCTACTTGGAGTATCTTTTTGGCTTGAGATGTTTCCTTATATTTCAATATATTGTCAAACTAAAAGGAAGATAAAAAAAGAGTGTGTAAAACAATTCAGCATCTACCATCTTGGTGTAGCTGTAGCCTGCTTGTTAGTAATTCATGTTGTAATACTCTTCTGCTAATAACCACGGGGTTCTGCTTATCCCCAACCATGTATTTTCCAGTTTCTCCTATTTTGTGAATTTTTTTTTCCTTTATCTCTCACATGACAATTGCATTTTGTCCGTTTCCATTTCTACTGTATAAACATAGAGGAATATATTCGCTAATTCTGTACAAATCAATCACTGCTATGCCGTGGGCCCCAATCAAAAAGTTTGCTGTGCTGACTGCTGAGATTATCACTCACCCAAGGTTTTGGTGGGGAAATATTATTTTAACTCTAGAGCTTTGCATGAAATCCAGGACTATAAAGTGCACCGAGATGAGATACACTCGAAGTTGGTGCAAATAATGAGGGAAAGGTTGCTGGTCCACCTCCGTGGGCTTCCACAGATTGTTGAGAGTTGGAATAGGCCAGAAAATACTGATACGCAGCCAAGTCAGTTTGCTCGTTCTATCACTAAGGTACAAGTTATACTGTAGTAAGCCCAATTCTTGCTCCCCATTTTTGGTCCACCTCTTCCTTATGTTTGCTTCCTTGTGAATTTGCAGCCACTTTTTTGAAATTGGTAACTTTGTGTATTTCTAACTATGATTAAGATCATTCAGTACATTGGTCTTGCACCATATTTACATCAAAAGATTCTTAAGAAACTGGAGCTATTCTAGTTATCTATAGGGAGCTTAATACATCTAGAATTTCAACAGTTTCTACCGAGTGAGACTGTCTACACCAAAAACAATGTGCACCAATAATATCTCTAAGACCAAAATAGCGTATCAAATTCTTCTCTTATGAATCATGCTCTCTCTTTAAGTGCTATCTTTTTTCTTTCCTTCCATATGTATAAACCATATGAGGAACACTTGTATACTGGAGTTCTTCCTATTCTCAATAAAATTATTTACCTTGTTAAAAAAAAGAAAAGGAAAAAGGCATAGACACAGAATGGTGCAGCCTGCCATGTTTTACACCAACCCTTCTTGATTGTAATAGATTTGGGTTTGTCAAGTGACAGTTATAATTGACCTGAAATATTAACAGCTAAAAGTTCAAACCCTGTTTGAAATTTACAGGCAATTGGCTACTGCTGAGTTAGTGAACTAATTTCAAATATGACATTTCTCTGATATTTGATGCAATGTAAAACCTATGCAAGTTTGCTCTTGTTTTCAATTGCTATCCTTGATGTTTCTCATCTTAGTCTGGAGGTTACAGTTTTACTTTGGTCCTCTGTATAGTTGTTGCATGCAAGTTACTTTCTAATGTTGCTTCTTATGATGTTCTTCTAAAATTTTGTGAAACGTTACTACTACTGGAACTTGTATCTAACTGATTTGTTTTCTTAATCTATTTGAAGGAAGTTGGCCTTCTTCAACGTGTCTTATCTAGAACCCTGCATGAGTTAGATGTTCAAGCTATTTTCAGGTGAACTTTTAAACTTTTTCCTGAATTTGTCCTAGGCAGAGCAAAAGAACCTTAGTCTTTTGGGGGGGACTCAGAATAATCTTTTATTGGCAGCTGTCGCAGCATTGTTCTTTGTTTTCTTCAATTTTCAGCTGTTACATGTATATTTGCTTAACATTGATACCTTAAGCTTTATCTCTGCATATGATACAACTCTGTTTGATGTCTTGTTATTGTTAGTATTATCGCTGGTGTTGTTATTAATGTTATTGTTATTGTTATTGTCGTTGTAGTTATTAATTATTTTTTTGGAACTGGTAACTGTGTATTTCTGTAATGAACAAAACAGCACATAGGACTGAAACCATATTTACAAAAGGACCCTATTATTATTGTCTTGATACTATAAGGAATCTAAAACATCATTAACAGAGACAATATCATTAGAGTACAGAGTAACTATGTTCTGAAGTGCTACAGGAGCAATACTACAACTACTAGTAAGGGCGGATAACAAAACATGCATTGCTACCTACTAGCCCTCGCTCCTCTACCCTAATTTGTCCTCCATGGCCTTCTATCTATGTTCATGTGCTTGGTAAGCTGAAACTATGTTATGTTCAGTCTAATAGCCTCTCCCCAATACTTCTTCGGTCTACCTCTACCTTTGCTGAAACCATCCATGGCCAGCCTCACACCTCCGCACCGGGGTATCTTGACATCCTGTAAATATTTTCTGAGATAAATTTTTAACACTTATGGACGAACATATAATCAGCTTTGAGCGTTAGACCTTCTCAACCCTCCCGACCAAGAACTTCATTAAGTACTAATTTCTTCCTGCATTCACCATCTAGGTCAGTATTGGCGAAGTCAAAACATCCTTGTAAGGTTGAACATTGAATTTTTCTTGTTTCTAGGGAGAAGAACACACACTCTCTCTCTTCGGACTACAAGGATCTATTGTACGTAACCTTACCCTGCATTTCTGCAATATGTTGTTTCCACTGCTCGAACCCGTGACCTCTAGGTCACATGACAACGAGTTTACCAGTTACACCAAGGCTCGCCTTCAAGGACTCTCTCTCTCTCTAAATATATTCTATTTTTTCATTAGAAGCACTTATCATTGTTTGGTGTGGTGGTTGTTTGTTCATTATTATATGTTCATTCTTTTCATAAGGTTTTCCTTGTTTTTATATATTCAGTGCTGGCATGAAGTAATTTTGCATCTATATCTATTGCTTTAATTGACATTAAATATATCAATTCTTGCTTAAAAAGAATGTCATACTTGCAGGCAAGTGGCTATTATCTTCCATTCTCAAATTTCAGAAGCGTTTTCGCACTTGGATATCAGCAGTGAACATGCTAAAAAAAGGTATGGAGTCATTTTAGTGTGTTAAATGATTTTTTGATCAGATACATCAATGTAATGCCGTGTTGTCGGATGAATTATTATTTTCTTTTCCCAAGAGCCAATTTATTCATCATTTCAACCTCCTTGTGTGCTTACTTTTCTTGTCAAAACAATAGTTTCATGCTAGTATAAAAAATATGATCCATGTTATACCATGCCTATTTGAAGTTCCTATAATGCCTACATAATGTACTAAGGCCGTTTGAAAATCTAGGATACAAGAGGGCAAGAAATAGCACCGAAACATCAACTTAACAAACTGTTAGAATCCTGATAATGGCCAGAGAGACTCTATGTGTGCGTGTGTACGTGCGCTTACAGAATAGACTAATAATTAATAAGACAATATAGATATATCTTTTGGGAGTCTTTATTTGAAGAAAGCATTTAAACGTAAGTAGAAGAACAAGAGGCATCATAAACTCAAGAAGCATGAAAAAAAGAAGAAGATGAAAATTTGGAAACTTACGTGTTAAGGAATACTCGTAGTCACATAGCAAAATGCCCTGTTTTGTCCTTCCTTTATTTTGTTGTTTTCTGTATCTCCTTCAGAGCGTCCATTGCTTCTGGTCAATAAACTCACACACAAAAAAAAATCAATTCTGGTTAGATTACTTTGTGCCTCATTATTTAAAAGCGCACATTTAATGGAACAGCATTGCTTAACACATGATATGATAATCCTCGATTTGCATTACTCTTGTCATTTTAAGCAAACAACCCGATGGCATCTAGTAACACAAATATATCCTAGAGTTGAAGGCTGACAAGTTTCTTTTTGTTCTTTTTTGTTATTGCTTGTGTTTGTCGTTCACTTCTTCATCTGTTGATTGTTATGAGTATTAATTTGTTTTCTCTTTTCATCAAAAATGACTATGAACTTATTTTCTTTTGCAACAGAATGTATTGCGATGTGCAGCATATTCTTGCATGTATCAGATCATTGCCTTCAGATAGCAAATCTAATCCTCCTAATTGGGGACAGCTTGATGAATTTGTGGCAAAAAATTTTGGTGAGGAAGTTGGTCAATAGCCTTGTAAAGTATCCTGTATTTCATAAAGATCAAATATAGTTTGGCAGAGGCAATCTGACAATGCGTGAAGACTATGCAGCAACATTGTATAATTGACTTGAGGTAGTCTGGATTTTTTCTAATTTATTTTATATGCATCACACCGAAAGCTGCATGAACAAGTGATATACCATAATGCAAGTTGGAACTTGCGACGATTGTGTGATACAATGGTGGTATTCTCATCTCTATTGATAGCTAGACTAACTTTGACCATGATGGGTGGACATGTCTAAGGAACTTTGCTGTTAAAAATGTGTTCCAAATCTGTAGAAATCAAGGGTTAGGCTAGAAATTACAGAAGTTTATTGATAGTAGACTTCTCTTAAAAATATGCTCGATTATTCTTGTTTTTTATCTTCACACAGTTCAGACGTACGTAGTCCGAGTTTTCTTGTTTTACCTTCCTATGTACCCTCTTTAATTATTGCAAAATTTTGCAGATGTACAGTGTTCTTACTGGATGTTGGTGTTTATTTACCACAGCGGAATCAAGTTTTGAGGGGAGGAGTCCATAACAACAACTTGTAATTGTCATACCAATTTGTGATGGATCAGACATTCTTGAACTTCATTGTGATTGTATTCTTTAGCCCAGGAAAATAGAAATTCTTTTTCCCTCCTCTTCTTCTGTTTTTAGAGGAAAAAAATTCATATATTATCGCATTGTGGAATTGGTAAAACAATTTTCTGTAATAGAGACCCGTGGACAGTGTATATTTTGTATACTAATGAAAGCAAACTGAATGTAGCAAGGCCTTTCTTAATAGATCTCTTTGGACGTTTATGAAGAGCATTATCTCATATATGTCTTGTAAAATCTTATAGAATACTATAATGAAGAAAACATAAAGGAATATTGTATAAATTCCTTTATCTAGTACCTCTGCAGTAGGACTAAGTATTATTAGATACAAAACTTTTACATATTGTAATGACAAATGAGAAAAAAAGTTGCAACAGAGAAATTTCAAGAACTTGAAAAAAAAAAAAAAGAGGTCTACTCTTTCTTTAAATTACTTCCAAATTGTCAAAAGTAATTTTGATTTGTGTTTCGAAACCTCAATTTCCAAATATCATTATTAAATTTGAAAATCAGAGAAAAAATTTTTGGTTTAAGATCTCGCATAAGATTTCATTTACAGCTTGTCTCTTGTAATGCTAGTAGGGATGCAAAGATAATAACAAACTATTCATTCAAATCAAATGCAATAAATATACTTTGATTTAATTGCATCCTAAAGCAAACTACTGTTATTTTTGCCTCACTCTGGTGGAATATTGCTCGCTACTCTCGTTTGTTGGCAATCTCGCGCACCTCTCCTGTTTTTATACAAACAAACACAAACGTATCAAGTGTTTTTGTGTTTGTATAAAGCGAGAAGAAATTATATATATACATATATTTCTGTTTCGCTCTTCCAAATCTTGCTCGCCTCTCTCGCTTATACAAACGAAAACTAAATGTATAAATTGTGTTTCTGTTTATATAAAGCAGGAGAAAATTGTATATACACATGCAAATACATATATCTTCGTCGTATACACTTATAATTATACAATACAAATATTTACCTGTCCAGTTTTCTTTTGCCTTTTTTTCTTTCTCATTTCATATATACACAGATTATACAATTAATCTTTTGTATACAATCGCTTTCTTTTGTATATGTATAACGAATTATACAACTGCTTTTTTTTTGTATATGTATAGCGAAATATACATATTTATGTTTGTTATGGAGCGCAATTATACAAACTATAGCTATAACATACAAATATGATTTTTATATTGTTATATGTAAAAGTTAACTCAATTGTAAATTACTTTAAATAACATAAGTAAATAAATAAGTTGATGAAAAGTATAAATTTTGAAACGTGAAGGAGTTTATTGTAAATGTCATATTGATTTGGTTCAAAAGTTCAAAACATCAAACATGAGGGATCAATTGCGCAATTAATCAAAAGTTGCATTTTTCTCATAGGGGTCCCTGCAAATGCGGAACAAAACCGGATTCTCAGATTGACCGGAGAAGCAAGAAAGGAACTCACAGCACATCAGCCATGGGTTCCGATCCTGAAAAGTTGATCAGCAAAGCCGATAAACTGTAAGAACACCCCCCCACACACACATACCCATCTCAATAAACTCTGTATCTTTTATCTGTTAAATATTTGCTCTGTATTCAATTTTGTCAGATACAATTGTTTTCATATAAAGATACAATTTTTGTGATGTAAAGATTGTTATGGCTGTATGATCATGTCTGTGTAAGAGGGGTTCTTCTTTCTTTTGAGTTGCTTGTGTGAAAATGGTATATCACACACATATACACAATGTATGTACATGTAATTGTTTTAAGCTGTCTATAAAGACCATATTTTGCTATAGTTTTTGAAATTGTTGAATGGATGTGGTAATGGAATGTGTCTGGTTTGTTCCCCTTGTGTGATGCTTGAACTAAGATAATTTCCATTTTCTTGGTGAGATTTGATTTTCTAGTAGTTATTACACCAACCAGTAAAAGTAGTGTGTTGATCAAAGATTGAAGGATCTTGATTACTATCTGTGGTCTCTATTAATGTGTTTGATCTAACTTCTGAGAGATTAGCTGTAGTTAGAGTGATGCAAAATACCATCTCCGAGATTTTGAATGCTGAATGAATGTTCTGTTCCATTAATGTGAAGACAAAAAGAAGCCTTTGTTTATTTATTACTTGTGCCGTTCCACCTTAAGTTTTATGTAACTATTATGTGTTTACCTATATATATAGGACAAAACTAAGTTTTACCAGGTGGAGTATTGATTGGAAAAGTGCTACTGGTTTGTATGAGCAGGCAGGTATGTACAATATTCACGAATAAAACAAATGTTATATAAATATGGAAACTTTTAGCATGTTAATTACATGACAGATACTATGTTCATTCATTACAGCTAATGGATTTAGGCTTGCTAAAAGTTATGAGAAGGCAAAAGAAGCATTTGAAAAAGCTTCAAAAGGACAAGAGATGCTTTCCTCGTATCCTTTTCCCCAATCCGTTTCTTTGGATCTTTCCTCTTGTTCTTCGATTGAGTGAGTTTTGGCTTTTGGGATCCTTCACTAGTAAATCAGGCCTTGGGATGCTGCTAAGCATATGGAGTCTGCTGCTACCATGGCAAAGGAACTAGGCAACTGGAAAGAAGTTGCTGACTTTTATAGAAGGGCCTCTGAGTTGTACAATGAATGTGGGAGGCCCCAACCTGCGTCTGACGCACTTGGAAAAGGCGCGCGGTATGTTACTTACTTATTTGGCTGCATTTGTCAAAATTGCAGCAGTAGTATTTTATGCTATATAAATTATAATTTTTAATATCGTTGATTGTCTAAGTCTTATCTGATTACAGATTTAGAGAATCCCCACTTCTAGAGAACCCCTTGTTTAGTTCTGGAAAACGGGCCTAAATGGAGCAGAACACATACGGGATTAATATAGCAGCACTAACTAGTATGAGATTGAGGTGTAGATTTGTTGAATCTGATTATACCATATTAGTCATTAAACCGGATCATTACTTACGAGTTACGATAGAGTTTATGCGGAGTTGTTTCGACATGCGATTGGATTTCTTAAGTTGTGCTTTTTCTCATAAACAAGAAAAACCCCACAAGTTGTGAAAACTATCAAAATTTTTCCAATTCTTATAAAATTTTACCAAATGAGCAAACCATAGTTCATAAACAAGATATCGAAGTATCCTAAGTCACTTCATCGATAAATCGCATATCTCCGTGTTTCTTTTATAAAAAATAAATGTTCGCGATTACAATCTTCCAAATATACATAATTTTATAAAGATCCACTAGTCAATAATAGCATTAACTAGTTATCTTTGATATAATCTTTTCACATGGTATGGACAATCTCTTTACACCAAGTATGAGTCTTTATTTGCAAAATTTTAAATTATGGATCTTTTTTTTTACAAAATATAAATTTATGGGTCAAGTTTTACATTTAAAAAAAATTGAAATCATGCTTTGGAATCCCAAATAATATGTTTTTTGGAGGATTTGGGATTTGAAATCATGATCCCAAATAGCATATCCAAGCGCTTATTTGATTCCTTGACTTCATATCGCATGTCCAAACGCAAGCTTATTGTAATGTCAAAAGAGTTCATAAAAAAGAGTGGAATCTAAATATAAGCAAAACTATCATTAAAAATCAAATTTAATACAACGCTACATATTTGTGAAACAAGGAAATGGGAAAGGCGGGTAATCACTGGCACAATACTGCAGTGCCAGGCTGCCAGCTTTGTGTTTGACATCAGTCTAAATTCCATGCCTAACTTTCCCTATGCCTTTCTGTTCCCTTTCGATGAGAAACTCGGTTAGAGAGGGGGATGTTTTCACAGATCTAACAGTTTTCTATATGTTCTAACTATAGATTCCTTCTATGTGTCTGACACTTTCTCCTTTTGCTTGAGATTGAAACACTGTATCGTATCTGATTAGCAAGTTGTTAATGTTATAGTGCTTTAGAAGATGGAGCACCTGATGTAGCTGTTCAGTTGTATACTGAAGCCTGTGCCATTCTTGAAGAGGACGGGAAGGAACAAATGGCCTTTGATCTATATCGTGATGCTGCAAGGGTTTATCTGAAGCTTGAAAAGTAAGAATTATACTCGAGGCAGATGTTACTTTTAGAAGATAGTGTATTGAAATGTATTTCATTAAGTACATTACAACGTCGTTCTTTTACTTTTTCTTTTCTTTGTTTCCTGCTGATGAAAAAAAGTTATAACTTATCGAGCTAAAAAGGTCACAACCAAGTTGAGTGATTTGACTTTTTATATATAAGAATTTTGTTAAGTTTTAGGCTTCCCTGTTGCAAACCTAAAACAAATAAATAGAAGTGTCACATCTTCTAATGTTTTAACTTTTAGATGGAGCTGGTCTGCACCATTCAGTAATATATCTACTAGAGGTCCTGGTTTTGAGCCTCAAATACAACATGATATCAAAAATTGTGTTTGGATGATTAAAGAGTATTAGACACACACATGAGAGATGTATCGCCAACCTAAAGTAAATAAATAAAAAGTCTCATTTCTAATAGTCTTATGTTCTTAAGTGAAGTGGTTCACACAGTACACTTCTCCCTTTAGTAAGTGATGATGACTTTGATTTCACCACATGCAGGTATGAAGATGCTGCAACTATCCTAATAAGTTTGGCATTAGCTGCTGACAAGTGCAGCGCAACACATAGCCAGTGCAAGGTTCGAAAGCCCTTTAGTCACATGTTCCATCTGCTGAACACTACTTTGACTTTATCTTGTTTGTTTACTGGAAGAAAATAATTTATAGCACAATCCAAGTTTGTTTATGTCAGCCTTTTACACTAAGAATTTTAGTCTGTGGTTTCCACACTTCAAAAAGAGTTATTAATTTCCTTCTCAAAAAATTAATACTGCAATTGTTCATTAGCTACAACTATTTGCATTGTGTTCAAGCTATATAAATAGGAGTTCTTTGTTTCCTCCTAAACCATCACAGGATCTCTCTCTCACACACACACCATCTTTTTGTTCGTGCATTACATATGCAGCCAATGAAAAACATATTGATGTGTCCTCTCTCGTAGTTCTTCTACTCTTGTGTGTCTTTTATGCCTAAACTTCACATCTACTGCTTATATTTGAATGTTCTTTTCTCAGACATTATTAATGAGTGCTCTGTAGTGGTGCGCATTATTCAGTTTCAACAAAATAGACTGATAGCATTCCTGGGGTTATTAGGACTGATCTAATCAGTAACTGGATTAGTTTTAGTTTAAAATGTAGGACATTTTGATCTTTTGGCTTGGTCTGAGTTTCCAATTAATAATGGGTATCATTGAAGTGTGTGACCATCTTATCTAAACGCTTAACCTGTTAGAGAGAACGCACTTTCATTATTACACGCCCGCTCACGTGTGGGCCTGATTCATTTTTCATGGACCAAGCACATGAAAATTCTTTTTGATATTGGTGGCGGTGAGATTCAATCTTACGACCTCTACCTGCTCTATGGTCCTACCTGCTCTCTACCCCATGTTGAATTGTGCAACCATCTCATCTAAAAGTTTAAGCTCCTAGAGAGAACACTTTTATTATTTCATTATATTCTCAATGGGTGTAGTAAAAATTGAACTTATGTGCACTTTTTTTTTTTGATAACGTTGTAGTCGTATTCTTCAGCATTAAGGGTATGCTGGCCACCTCCAAAAAGTTACAAGCTAATACCATAATGACATTGAACTTATGTGCACATATATAGTGCTAAGACTAAGATTTCTGTGTATGCTTTTTGTCCTGTCCTTTTAGCCTCTTTTTTTTTCCCTTGTCTCCTCCTTTTGCTGAATAATTCTCACTTTGTCGTCTTGGCTTTGTCACCATGATCTTCATTTCATCCAATTCTTCAAGCTACTGAGGAGAAAGTTATCTCAGGAGGATGTGATTATGGTTTCAGTTTATATGAGCCCTATTGCATTCATCCTGTTTGTATTCTTCCTTTGTTTTTTCTCGGTTTTCTTTTTCCTAGTGAATAGCTTGTCCTTGGTAAACACATGCAATGAATGTTGTGTCGGAGTGGATCTCCCCGGTTTTGTGTAACAATCTGTCGATCTCATATCTAGGTCATCATTCTTGACTCATCTCTTCGAGATAAATGTGGGATCAATTATTAATTTAGTGTTAAAATAATGTTATCAGTAAAAGATAAATATAGTGTTAAAATACTTGAAAATCCTTACCGCTTTTGAAGGTTTCAACCTTCAGCAATTGCTAAAGTAATCGATTCCTTGCAGGCTTATCTTAGTGCAATCATTGTTTACCTATATGCCCACGACTTTAAGCAAGCGGAGAAGTGCTACAATGATTGTTGTCAGTAAGTTACTTACGCATTCATGACTTTAAGCTACAAGAATTTTTGTCCGTGTAATGTTGTTTTTTACTTTTTCATCGCCAAAGTTGGAAGTTGAGAGCTAATGGAGTCCATTTCAGAAACGTTATGCGTCAAATTTGGTTTAGTTTATTTTCAGTTTTGCTACACCTAAATGTCTACCTTTTTATCAATATATATGCATTTTAAACCACTTCTCTGCTGTGTTATCAGTCCCGTTAAATCTATTACAGTTTCTAGTGCAATACTATCTTTATCTTGTGAAGCTCACTGTTTAGCATCCTCCTTTTCGTTTGCACATCTTTCTTTATGGTGCTTGGGGGTTTAGGAATATGTCTTACATGGTAAAAACATTTTACCTTGTTAGAAGAAAAGATGTATTGCATCTGGAAAACCCAGAGAATGGGCAGTTCCAAAGTGTTCTTTGACTTTTCCAACAAAGTGATCCAAGGATGAGACGTACAATGATGTGATTTATGTTTTTACTGTCTCAATGCATTTCCTCCACTTCCCTTTGACGAGCAATTTCTTCAACCTTGTTTAACCTGGTTACTTGAATCCACTTGCTTATCATGAAGTCTAAGAGTGCCAGATCCTATACTGCAATCACCTGGGTTAGTCAAACTTGGTGATTTTTTTGGTAAGAGATTAGTCGATAACTAGGCATCTCTGGATTTTAATATACTCATCATTTCCCTAGAATCTCAGTGTCCGTCTGCTTAGATACTCTTTAGCTTGTATTTCTCTTATTGGACGTCACATTCATTCATGCTTTCAAATCATCCCCCCCATCTTCCACATGCATGGTTAAGGTAAATGATGTTTTTGTTGTGTCAAAGCACGAGTTTTATTGAAAATGACTGGTGGGTTAGTACCAAGAGGTTAGTTTACTCCTAGTTAATATAAAATTTCTTTCAATACCTAAATAAATGTGCTTGCTGTAAATTTTTGTTCCCTGGTTCAAAATTCTTTCCCTTTATTATAGAGCGGTAAATTTATGCCCTTTAATCTAATTGTACAAGTTCCCTCCTCTATTCTTGCTGTAAGGCTTTAGAAAATCACACAATTAGTATGTGAGTCACGATTAAGTGGGAAGAATTACTTGTTAGAATATCAACTAAGACAATGATAGCTGAGACAGAAATGTGGACCTCCAGAAACTTGCTTTAGTCTAACATCCTTCTATTTTGGTCTAAAATATCCTCTTATTTTTATTTTATCTGGTAGGTATCTATGCACACCCTTCCTATTCAGCTTTTCGTGTTTATCTTTCTCAGACTTATGAATCTATATGGACAATTTATATTTCAAGATCATATTTTCTTCTGGAATTGATAATTTCTCTCATATTTTTAGTTTACTCATGATTTTATCAGGTTAAGTGATTTTACTAAAAACACGGGTGATGGCTCTTCTTTGTAGGGTTGAAGTTTTCCTGAATAGCGATCAAGGTCGCTGTGCTGGTAAACTTCTTTCTGCATATGCTGACGGCGATGTTGAGGATATTAAACGGGTGTCACAATCAAGCACTGTTTCAAATCTTGATCACACGGTTAGTGATGCAGTATCAGAGTTTTAAGTCAAGATGATGAGTGCTAATTACTGTTGTGTGCTTACTAATTTTGCATTGCTGACTGCTGAGAGCAGCTCTTTTTTGAAAATAAAGCTCGGTATTTAAGCGGAGAAGGGTAGAGGGGCGGGCCCATTATCCACCGAGTTTAAAAGACTGTGATTGGTCCAAAGGGCCGATCACAAACGAATTTCTCGGTTATAAAAAAAATGTATAAAATTTCAATTATTTGGTTGGGTTTGGCGCTTAGGCTTGTATAGCATTTTCTTTATTTAAAATAGGTGGCCAGTTATAGGTTCTCAGCTTTTTGGTAAAAATGATCACCAAGCTTATATTTAAACTAGACTAGAGATTCCTTAATCATGGTTTTCTAGCTATAAGATTTTTCGAGCACCTTTTCAGCTAAATCAATCGTCCCGACACAATGTAACTTGTATATTCCCCTGATATTTATTCTCCCAAGGCTGTTTACTCAAATACTATTTTCCCTGCTTGCTTTAGAACTGCTTCCCAGAAGTGAAAGAGTCATTCATCTCAACTTATTTTTACGCCGAACTTTTTATCTTGTTAAGTCTGCATAGCTGTTTCATTTTCAATGCTTAGCATAACACTGAGCATGATTAGTTAATTTTCACTTGGACGATAATGTAAGGAAATTAAGATGAGCAAGCAAGAAGCATCATTTGTGTGACGTCTATGTGCCTTCTCTTTTCTCCCTTGCTGTATTAACATAATTGCAATAAATCCAGATCGTCAAGATTGCAAGGAAATTGCCTACAGGGGATGTTAGCGCACTCAAGAATGAAGCCATGAAAGACAATGAAGATCCTTTGGATGAGGATGATCTGACCTAAACTTTCACTAGTTGATGGAATGAGTCGAAGCTTTATGTGTGCTGAGTTTGTGTCTGGAACATCGAGTCTTGCTTTTACAATCTATCTTGCTAGATTTATCAGCTATATCATGACAAATTGTCTGAGGAAAACCCTGTACAGAAGAATCTCACAAACCCTCCCTCCGTTGATTGCTTTGCAGATTGGAAGCTTTTGTTCATGAATATAATTGATTATTGGGTAATCTTAGCAGTGTGGTTCTGTACTGTGTTTATCTGCTCCTATTGTTCCTCCAGCACTGACCATAAAGATGGTGTAAAATGTGTTTGTCCATCTACTACTTGAAAATGCATGTGTTTTTTGTCCATTACAAGTGAGCCACTACTCTAATTTGATAGTTGTAAAGGAACAAAACTAGGACATGATTGCTTGATCAACCAAACCAAAACTTAGCAATATCTTTATTTGGAAGCCTTGGTATATGCAGAAAAATCAAGAACCAATTTCATCTTTACGAGGGACGATTAGCATGACCCCTGCGCATGGATAATACACACAAATACTGAAATTGTAAGTGTAAAAATGGATAATACACACAAATACTGAAATTGTAAGGGTAAAAAAAATAATTCCAGCCATCAAGTATGGAAGCAGAATTTGTTTTTCCTCAAAGGTGAGAACAATAATAAGTTCCTGAACAAAATCATATCATACTTATTTATCATCAACAAATAAGTTATCTATCTACATTTAAAACACATTTACAGAGCCTAACAAATCAAAAAATTGGACACTCAACAATATTACAAGAAAAAAGAGAAAAGTGTTATCAGCTTTATCAGCTATTAGTTGTGTTGTATGAAATTTTTACTATGACTGACAAAGGAATATTTATAACATGACCCTGGTTTCCAAATAGTCCAATTCTTCCAAAGCTTGGTGAAGAGTTGTTCATAGTAGCATTAAAGTCGACACTCAAGACCTGTTGCTGCCCACACGCAATAAAAAAGCGTGCTGGTGTGACCTTCATAGAAGCACCATAAGGCGCACTCCAACCAACAACATATGTTTCATTGGCAGCAATATTTATCAATGTTCTTTGAACTGTTCTGGTTTGATTCAGTTTCGATATCGTGATTGAAGGTAAGTTCAGATCAGTTCCACTCATTGTAGATGCTCCACAGCTCTCACCAGTGTAGTTCCGTACCATAGGTGCCGAACCATTTATGCCACAGAGGAATGACATGTAGTCGCTATAGCCTACATTGAAAATTTTCAAAATCCATATCAGACTGGCAGAAATGAAGTGATACAACAAGAACTACCAATTCTAACCCCTCTCCTTGACTCAAACTTGTAAGCGAGTCACAGAAGTATATATGTCTGAAGTAAATACATGTAACAGCTTAAATAAGACTGGGTATCATTTATTTTCTCCATGAAGTTTTGAGTGGTCTGCAGTGATCTTTATCAGCACAAATCAACAACATAGACCTTTCAAGCAAACCAAGTTCTAGACTTACGCGATATCGTGCTTAAACTAGTTTAAGATGTACTAATTTATTCAACACTACAACAAGTACAATCACAAGTGTGATATACCACAGCATCTGCCATTCATATTTTAATAGCATCTGATAACTAGTTAATGTTATAACCAATAGTATCCTAGACTTCGATCGCAAAGAAGAGTAGCTTCTTACCTGTGTCAAAAATAAGTCCTGGATCCAGTGCTGCAGTAGCATTCACAAATCCACTTCCCATGTCAAAAGGTGTCGCAGGAGACTGGTTTGAATCTGGATTAGCATATGAACGCTGGGCCAATATCGGACCACCGTACTTGTCAGATAGAGAAGCCGTGGTAGAAAGTGCAGATCCAATAGCAGCAGTACTAAGATTAGGAAATTTCTGCTTAATCAGTGCTGCCAGACCAGCAACATGAGGGGCAGCCATGCTGGTTCCAGACATCATTGCAAAATCTTCACCTAAATTCGATCAAGTGACATAGGTAAGTAAACATATAATGTTATTTTCATTGATGTACAAGTAGAGCCCCTTTTCCTCTTTCCATTAGTAGCTTTACAAAATCTACAAGCTTTATTTAGTTAAACTACCTTCAAACTCAACCGAGTCCATGCCACCAGAACTCCAAGCTGCCCATATAAGATTTCCTGGGGCAACTAGGTTCGGTTTCAGTATGTCTGCATCATCAAGAAAACTATCTTCTGGATCTGGTCCTCGAGCAGAATAAAACATAACATTCGGAGCAGATAAGCTGAAATTTGCTTTAAGACCCCCTGAAATGCTTGCAACTGCCCCAAACCTTGTAATTTTCTTAGTAACTTCATCTTGGTCCAGTGAAGAATTGTAGTACTGAAGTAAGATCTGCCAAAATTACTTGAATCAGAAAATGCAAATGGCAAATAAATACTTGGGTGCATGGAAACAAAGCTTAGAAATAACTTGAAGCAGGCTGACGAAAATGTACGTATGTCGTCTTTAAGAATTTTATCACACTTCTAGGAAGTTTCAAGTTTTAACTAGCGGTAGCAAATTGACCCAGACCCATCTGTCCACCCATAAGTTACAAGAATGCTTTCTCTATGAGGCAAAAGTCTTTACTTCTTTCTTAACATTCGAGTTCAATCAAACACCGTCATATAAATCAAATGGAGGGAGTAGCATATTTCTAGGCATACCTTCGAATCATTTGCAGATGGAATTATGATGCCAGGCAATCGCATTGGAGTCGGATTGATTTGAAAGCCAATGACAAAGGGATCCATGCAGAACACAACACCAGCTGCACTAAGGTTCTTCGCAGTTTCCAGGGCCTGTTTGATGGTAGAAAGGCCAAGCACAAAGCGGACAGAGTAGCTGCAAACTAACAGATTCCCTTGAACAAGAGTCTGATTGAAACTACTGGCATCTTGGCATTCACCCACATACATATCACTAGCAGCTGTGTCATTCAAAGCATGACTTGCCATAACTAGAGTGTACATGCTATCTGTTCCAGCTGCAGCAAAATACAAAACTTTTGAAGCCAACCATGCGACAGGAACTTCTTTAAAAGATTCAAAGAACCTTATTGGGCAACAGGCTAGCCCCCACTAAATTGTAGTAATTGCTGAAGTGGTGTGCAAGCTAAAATCAAACAACTTCTTTTGCATCCAAAGAATGATGGTTACCTCACTTCATTGTTGTATCCAGAAGCAAACTAAACAATTTAGGCCTACGAAAGAAAAGCAGACTCTACAAGCCAAAATGTCTTGGAACATGCAAATGATAAGTTTACCGAGTTCATGATTATATGTTGATGATGGATGTGTCAGAGAAGAGAGAACCACAAGGAATCGTGCTTGGCAAATTTGCATAGACCAAAAAATAACATGGGAATTTTTATATCAAGTGATTTTTTTAGTGTCATTCATCTTCTCCAGAAATGTTACTTAACCTGGAGTAAATTTTTGACTAATTGAGATAGGAGAACAAAATTGGTTCAAAATTGACAAGAAAAATATCCCTTAATGGGAAAATATATAGGCTGTTTTTTTGAGAAAGAAAAAAAAAATTATAGGCTGTTTGTCCACATTCTTTAACATTTCTAAGTGATTATAGCTTGACGAAACACGAAAACAACCCCACAAAAGTCATCTTTCATTCTCCATGATTTTTAATTAAGATAAACTTCTCGAGAGCTTTTTGACTAAAAATTATAGAAGAATAATTACTAAATCAATCTACAAGATAGACTTACGTGCAAGTCCAACTCCAGCTATTGTGATATTATTTCCCAGCACTATAGAGTTACTATACACCCTGTCATGGGTTGAAGCACCAACAGTGAAGATCCATGGACTGAAGGAAGAAACACTTTTAGGTGAAGGACCAGTATTGCCAGCTGCTTGTACTACAAAGATGCCAGCCTTAACTGCTGATAGCAAGGCCATGTCTATAGGATTAAAGAAAGTCGCAACACCAGGAGGACGCCTGTTTGGGGTGATCGATAAATTGATAATGTCCACACCATCCTGAGCTGCCTATAAATGAAAACAGATAAGTATCAAAATGCTAAGAATCAAGATTTTTACTTTCTTCTCTCGTTTCTGTGAAGTCTAAACAACAAAAATACACTCCTTTCTTTAAGCCTTTCTTCTCTACTCTCTAGAAAAGTAAAGATACCTGGTCTATAGCAGCAACAACATCTGCAGCAAAGCCACCAAAGCTCTTGTATAATGCTTTATAAACTGCAATGCTGCAAATACGAACCTGTGATCAGTATCTCATTCTAGTTTATAGGATTTGAGGCCAGAGAAATATTGTACCTTGGGAAATAATTCCAAATGTGAGTCTAGTATACAGGAAAACTCAAATTATTGAGACATGCACACTAAGGGAAGTTGACACTTGACAGAGCAGATTAAAAGTAATAGTAGATTCTTGTTGGTTTCACGAAGGGCTCACAACTCAAGCAGTTGCTAACTTCTCCAGGATCTAACTCTCATTGGAAATAACGCATCCATAATTTTAGGAGTTCTTAGGTGGTCCATAAACACCAGGAAGAAATATCAGTAAAGACGAATTCCTGCAATTGTAGTCCTACAGGCTGAGCTCTAATCCAGTAATAACTGGCTTTTCAAAAGTCATTTGAAGTTTTCTAAACTGTTAAAGACACTTTAACTTCAGTAATTTTTGTATAAAAAAGGTATTTAAGCTAAACTTATAAATATAATCAGGAGCTATAGCTGTAAAAATGGTGCTGTTTTAGCAGTCATTGCATCACATATTTCAAAAGAATAGCATGCCCAGAGCCCCAGACAAACCATAAACAGACATCTCAAAGAGAGAGAAGTTGGAAGAGGAGCGGAAGAGAGAATAAGCATGTAAGTTGTTTGTAATCTAGTGTAGGCATACACATCAATACAAAGCACAGGCAACATCATCGGTATCATTTTCAGGATCTCTTCCAAATAAACAACAACATACCAGTTACCAGTGGGGTCTTGGGAGGGTACAGTGTATGCAAAACCTTATCCTACCTCGCAAACCTTACCCTACCTCACAGTAGCGAGGTTGTTTCCAAATAACAGACTATAACTACAAGTTGAGCATCACAATCACCATAGTTATTCGTAAATCAAAAAGGAAAAAGATTCAACTTTTGAGGGTCCTTACTGTGCACGAGGAGCCATTCCACTAGCATCTCCAAAGTGATGTCCAGCTACAACAACAGAGATTCCATGGTTCCCTGCTGCAACTGAAGCTGTATGCCTGCAAGTAGTTAAGAAAATTCAAGCCACTTGTAGTAGAAATTACTTTCAGTAAACTAAAAATTCAATGAATATGAGCAACTATCTACTTGGAGAATGCATGCCAATTATATCAAGAAGGTCTGAACCGTCATCCATTTTCTTTTTCCGTGAGTGTAACTATGTGTGTGTTTGTCTATATGTTGTGTGGGTTTTAATTCTTTGGGATCCTCAAGGGTACGTCCATTGCTGTAAGCATACTAATTGTAGTCCAACGGAAGTACTTTAATATCACCAAAATCTAAATAAAGTAACTCCTTTCAGCTATACAGAGGGAAGATGGTCTATTAGAAATTCGAATCAACTTACTTTTGCTTCTTCCACGTATCAGTCTATACTGCAGGTTTGTTAGATAAGTTATCCTACACAGTACCAGATTTTAAATTTATGAAATTGCATATTTCGCTTGTTACATGAAAAAGTTCTATCATAAGAAACAAAAATGGATCATTAGATATCTCAAAACAGGAAGCATAAACGAATTTTCAGAAAAGCACGATATTTGTGGTAGGCTTAGAAGGTTTCATGTGCCTGTCATTTAATGAAGAATGAATATATTTGGTATGAATGTATTTGGTTATCCCGAATTCCCAATGGTTCCAAGTGGAGAAAGACTAACTTCTATCGAAAGAACTTCCACTTTTATAAGAGGTTAGAGCATTATTTGTCTAAGCAAAACAAATTAATAAAAACCAGGCATGTGGATTATAAAATAAGCATGTCAACCAAGGGCAATTGCTTCTTCGAGACCAATTCCAACAAAATTCGAGATTGGAATGAACTACTAGTTAGACCCCGCAGCCACTTTGTTGGCACTAACGATAGGGCTTAGTTCTCTAGAAATTGGTGTGCTCTCCACAGAGTGCTTAAGGACAAAAAGCTACAGAGAAGTGGTCCCATAAGATAGATAAGACTTACGTCCCATGGCCATCACCGTCAAAAGGAGAAGCATAGTCCTGAGATGTGTTAAATATCCCCCTGGTTATAGCAGAGGCTGCAAAATGGCGGGCACCAACAAGCTTCCTGTTGCAGGATCCAGATGGGAAATCCCGAGTGACCTCACAAATGCCTGAAAAATGTTGTGGAACAGGATAATGCCTCTCGGGTGTATTATCAGAGAAGCTGGGGTGCGTTGGATCAATTCCAGTGTCAATGAAACCAATCACAATGCCTTCCCCAGCAGTTTCATATCCACCCTCTTGAGCCCATGCCCCAAGGGGAAGACCTAGGAACTGTGGTGTATGTGTGGTTGCAGTTCTGACTGAGAAATCCAAAGCCACATTCGCCACTTCTCTCCTATTTGCAAGCTTGAAAGCCTTGAAAATATAAACATATGCATGAGTTGATATTAGATCAAGAAACACAAACCACATAATTGCTTAACTATCCAGAGTGTCATGAAAACCTAGCAACAAAAAAGGGAATAGCATCTGTTAATGAAACACAATTTCAATACCACTCACTGATAACATACCTGCTGGGGAGTAACAAGCACAGCAAAGCCATTGATCAAGTAGTGGTAGCTGTAAAGTTTCAAATACTTTTCTCCTCTCAATACCTTCCTCAATAAAGAATTGTGCATCCTTGATGTGGAGGAAGCATTGTGGGCATGTTTGTGTGAATTATGGCTGATTCAAATAAAGCTGATCAATGATATGCTAGAAAATAGTAAAGCTTCTCACTTTCACAGAGATATAAAATAAGAAGACTGACAATGAGCTAACACACTAGTCCATTAATGTAAGAAATACAAAATTGTCAGCCAAGGACAAGACCACAATGTGATAATTGAGTAAGATTAAAACTTCTCCATCACAACTGAACAACTCAAACAATTTTTAGCTATGAGAGAGGAAATGTTAAAGACTAAAACTTCTCCATTACAACTGGACAGCTCACACAATTTAGCTATGAGAGAGGAACTGTTAAAGATTAAAACTTCTCCATTACAACTGCACAGCTCAAACAATCCAGCTATCTGAAAATCCTAACCTAACAATTCATGGCACCACGTAACTCGTCAATTACAAGAATTTCCTCTTTTAGCATACACAATCAAGAACTTCAGACACTTTGAGCACTATAAAAGCTAATTTTAAGACAGTAAAAGACTTCCATTTGTAGATTCCCAAGTCACAGCTAAACCCTCCATCTTTCATTGAACAAAACAAACTAACTAGAAAGAGACAGTTCTTTTCAAGAAACATGGATATAAGACAGCTAGTTAACAAACAATACCTTGGTTTATGCAGCCTACTAACATTTCCTGAACCATGATTCTTGGAATTGTGGTGATGGTGACCCTTCACTCTAAACTCCTCACCATATAAATGAGAAACAGGAGCTTGTTTCAAAGTAACAATATATACAACAGCATCTGAATCTGTATCCTCCAGACAAAACCCACAATCCACAAACACCCCCAACAATAGCACTACAAACAACAACCTAAAGGTGAAATCTTTTTCCATTTTAAGCTCAACCCACATCCTATAAGCTCCCATTATAGCAAAATCACAACAAAGCTACTCTTTTTTTACCAAAAAAAAAGCTACCCATTTGTTCCATTGTCAATTTCCAAGATTAAAAACTCTTATCTTTTCCCAAGTACCACTAGAAGTGAAGTTCACAAATAAAGCAACCCCTTTTGCAGTATGTGGGCACTGATAGAAACTTTATTAGTGCTTTCACATTAATGGGAACCCTCTTGCTATTGCCACCACCAAGAATTGGAAGGAGTATGAATACACCTGCATATTAAATAATAAGCAGAGAAGAATCTGTGAAACTTTCTTGGATGCTGTGCATGTGAACGTTTTGTTTATTCATAATTATAAAAAAAAAAAAATTGGAATTTTTATTTAATCTTTTTGCTTTTTTGTTCTTATATTTGATGAAACAAAAATTGAAACATTTTCTTTTGTTCTTTTGTGGTGTCTAAATTTATGCATATTGTCTTCTTTCTTTAACGGCCATTTTTATCAATAGTCTTCTGAATCAGTTCATAGTTTTGGACTTTTAGTATCATGTGATTACATAATAAATTCTTATTGGTATTAAACGGTATTTTAAGAATCTTTTGTGTTTTCTTTGTGCGGATTTGCCTCGTGAGTTCAGCTCGTAACACAAAACTTATTAGTTAGTTATTACCATGATTTATTTGCATAATTATAATTTTTGAGGTATTGCAAATGTTTTTATTGCTCTTCGTCAATTTCTTATTTTCTAAGTGATATTTGCTTCACTATTATCAAAGAAGTCCTTATCGGGAAAAATGATCAATTATATCATCGAATTTTTAAAAAGAGGTTCATCTATCTATTTCAAATTTGACATATTTATGTCATTTTCGTTTGAGAAAATGTTGATTCATGTCTTGTTAAATGGAAATAATTTCGATTTTGCAAAAATATTTTATATACGTGGAAAACTATAATTCGATCACGTTATTAATTATATCATTTTTTTCAAAAGAAAAAATGATTCAAATATGTCATCAAACTTTGAGAACAGTCTCATTTATGAAATATATTAAAAGTTTGATTCATCTATGCTATTTCAATTAACAAATAATATTTTTTCTCAAACGAAAATGACTTAGATAAATCAAACTCTAGACGAATGACATAAATAACTTTTTTTCTCAAAATTAGATGATATATTTAGCATTTTCCTTTTTTCTCCACATCAATTTGGATTGAATAACATGTTTAGTAAACATTTTATAATGATTTTTCTCCTTTTTGTTATCACTCTCAATTTCGATTTATTTCCCCTAGCTTCTTATTTTTATAACGAAAATCTTTTAAAATATCTAAAAAAAAAATTCGATTCAGACCTTCCAAAATATAAAAACTTAACTAAAATTATTAAATAAGGAAAAAATATGGGCATAGTTATTATATTATAGACTAAATCATTCTTCAAACGAAAAAGAGTTGTTAAACATGATGTGGTGGGCCAAAATTAGAAAAATATTTATTACTATTTAATTAAAAAAAGATATAGTTATGAGTAAAAGATTAAATCTTCTTTTAGCTCGTGCTCATTCTACTAACACAGTCACTAGTATAAATGATTACATCTATTTATAAAAAAAACAATACTTTTAATCTTTTACATCATTAATGCATAATACTGTTACAATAATATTTGGAATTTATAAATCAATAAAAAAAATTTGATTATATATGCTATACAGAAAAAAATACTACAAATTTCTCATATCAATATGATTGGAAAAATCATATAGTACAATACTAATTACTACTAATGGCTACTTAATTGGTAATCATTTTTGTTATATTAACGATGGCTAATATTTATAAAATAAATTATCTTGAAAAAAATTTGTAAGTATTTTAATTGTGTAAATTGATGGCAACGTCACTGCACACTGAAACACAAAAAGGCAAAGTAGACAAAAAGAAAGAAAAAAATCCCACTCACACGTAGCGATGGCGGATCTAAAATTTTTTTTAAGGGATTCGAAAAAAAAAATAACGGTTCAAACCTCTAAATTACTAAGTCAACCTGTAATCTTTTATTCAGGAGGTTCAAAATCAATATATAAACATAAAAATTCTTAAAGATACTTTAAATATACAACGTAATTTTTGATCCAAACCCCCTCGACATACTCTAAGTCTACCCCGAGCGTAGCTATATTGTGTTGTGTCGGATATATAGGACTGTATTATTTTACTGAATATAGTGTTTGAAATTTTGAATAGATTGTATTGTTTTACATTGTTACATAATGTTATACGTTTATTATTTAAATAACAAACATATAAAAAGAAAAGTAGGGTACAAGGTTGAGCTATAGCAAAAATGCAGAATATAATATCATAACGATGCGGCCACACCAAATCAGTCATTACGAATCTTTTCATCGTTATCTAACAATGGAGTTAATAATAAGATACAATAAAATATAAGTTACAATCAAAAATAAATATTATATTTAAACTAATAATATAATATAACAAGTAACATTGTGTTTAAATATAATCAATTGAACATCCATCGTTAAAAAAATCATTTCGTATGTATAAAAATATAAGAATAACATATATCAATTTTTTTTAATTTTTTATAAATATATATTAAATTTTAACCACTTTGAATAAATGAATTGGAAGGTATTATTGGTGCATTGTACATGTGAAGGGCACCAAATATTATTAGTCATTGTACAGAGTGGATAGTTAGGTTTGTTTTCTTAGTGGATTTATAATAGAATTTTGTATAGAAATCATTATAAATTAATATATTTATAATCGAGGTAGCATATGCTTATTTTATTTTATTTATTTTGTTTCAATTAGTTCTAATTTTTTACATAGGATTCTGGCAAATTTTTAAGGCCGTTACTCTAAATAAATAAAAAAAAAAAAAAAAAAACTTTGTTTTGGAAAAGTGAGTTTGTAGTATTTCCTTTGAGAGAGGGAACCCGATACCATAATTATGACAATCTCTTTCTTGTCTGATTTTGAATTATCAACGCTTTTTTAAAAGTTAATTTTCATCATTATTAGTTGAAGTGCACCGAAATAGTTGTGTAGTCAATTTCGCCCACTTTTATTTGTTTATTATGTTAAAAAAAAAAGGGCAATTTTTATATATATAGCAAATAAAAAATTTATATTTGTATGTTATAACGAAATTTGTGTAATTTTGTTCCATAGCAAACATATAATTGTATAATTCGCTATACATATAGAATTGTATAATTCGCTGGCTTATTTCACTGCAATTGTATAATTCGCTATCCTATTTCAATGCAATTGTATAATGCACAATTGTATAATTCGCTGCCTATTTTGCTGCAATATTTGTATAAAATTTGCTTTGCATACAATTGAATCGAAGTAAAATGTATGTATATTGCATAATTATAAGTGCATAGAAAGAAAATATACGTTTTTCTTTTGCTTTATACAAAAACAGAAACACAATTTATACACTTCTGTTGTATAAAGCGAGAGAAAATTGTATTTCACTGCAATTGTATAATTTGTTGGCCTTTTTCGTTGCAATATTTGTATAGAATTTGTATTTGTCTACAATTGAATTGAAGTAAAATGTTTGTAAATTGTGTAATTAAGTGTATAGCACGAAGATATATGTGTTTTGCATGTGTATATACAATTTTCTCTCGCTTTATACAAAATAGAAACACAATTTATACACTTTTGTGTATAAGCGAGAGAGGCGAGCAGAGGGAGAGTGGCAAGCGAGAATGGGAGAGTGGCGAGCGAGATTTTTGAGAGAGAAGCGACTGGCAAACTTTGGCTAACGTTTGTTATGAAGTACAATTAAATCAAACCATAACTACTCCATTTATTTTAGATTATTAATTTGCTATTATATATAATTATCCCTTAAAAAATGCGTTGAATTGAAATCGAATAAATAAAAATGAGCCCGTTATGTTATTATCTTATCTGTTTAATTCCTTGTGGCTCGATTTGTCAATTGGTATCTACTATACGCTTCAGCTTTTATTTGTGGCCCAAAAGAAATGGGTCCATCCATCGCTAAGAGAAAATTAACCAATTTCGTGTCTGAACCCAACACAATAGGGTGCAATATTTCACGATAATGATGAGTTATCTGATATTTATTGCGTAACGAAAGATAATAAATATATTATAAAATTAGTTAAGTATGTAAAAATTGACTCGAACAATACGATTACTAGAAAAATATAGGATGCAGTGTAAAGGGGGAGTGCACAAATATCTAATTTTGGTGCCACTATTTTATGTTATTCCCCCAAGTGCACAAATTTTTGCATATTTATCACCTTGGAGAACCTCTAAATTTGAAGTTTTATATGATTAAATTATAGCTATTTTTATTTTATATGACAAAAATTCAGTCATTTTTATATGATATCAAAACAAGTTTTGTCTAAACTAGAAATATTTTTTTTTCTCAAATTCATGCACTTATAACTGAAGTTAAATTTTAGATATCGAATATTAAAGTTGTTTCGAATTGAATATACAGTAAAAATTTCTATAAATTAATATTTGGTAAATCAATGATCTCTCTAAATTAATATATTTCTCTTGTTTCCACTTGGGCCAAAGTCTCACCAATTTCGATAAGATAATTAAATAATATCTTTTCAGAAGACTCTATATAAATATATGGTCCCATTAATATTATAAATAAATATTTTTTTAAAGTATAAATATATCTAAGACAATTTAGTGAAATACTCTATGATTATATTGTGTTTTATTTTTTTGTAAAATTTAAATCTAGTTGAAACTCATCTCTGTTTTTTTTTTATTGCATCCAAGAGTTCTGATTTTGTCTTTTCAAACTGCACCATGAAATTGTGAAAAGTTCTAGATGCGCTTAGTGTTTCCTTACATGTAACTAGTTCTAAATATATAGTATCATCTTCAACTTCATCATCAACATTGTTTTTTCCGATAATATCCACAATTTCTTCTAGAGTTTGGATCTATGAGATTACATGATTACATCCCCAATGAATTTTGCAATGTCGAAACAATTTGCTATTGTGTGTTGCTGAACATGTGTTGTCCAAGCAATGATTGTAAAATTGATAGCATCCAAAACATTAATCTTTGCTAGATCAGTTTGTCCCACTTCATGACCTTCTAATATCCTACGATAAATCTATTACGGTAATACATTTTGAAAGTTCTTATTGTCACAGCATCATAAGGTTGAATTTTGGATGTCATGTTGCGTGACAAGAAAACCAATTCAATATTTTGTAGTCCTTCAATATTTCCATTATTGGCTGGAAAACTCGTCTATCATGCATTTTGTGATCAAACCACTGAATACATTCATCAAAAAGCACATTTGTCATCCATGCTCTTTTGTTAACAATTCAACAAATATGGCACATAAATTAGTAAGATACAATGAAGTTAATGTATTCGTTGTACTTTATATATAATATTTATTTTATGTAGAATTAATAAATATAATACATAAATTAGTAAAATAATATAATCAAAATTAACCTTCATTAAATCTCAAACCATTCTTTAAATTAATAAATATTAATTTATTGATTAAATAATATCTCTATACATAATAAAATTACATTGATCCCACTTAAATTAAGTTACATAAAAAGAAATAAAAATTGTATGGGTGGCCATGGCGCCCTCTTATCTGTTTCAAAACAGATTGAAAACTGTTAATAGCAGCTGATAGTGATGGGATTGAGATGAAGCAGAAATGAGCAACATGGCTATGGCTATGGCTTTGCCTTCTTCAACATCACCATTTCTTTTTTCTTGTACTACTCAAAAGCAAGCTCATAATTTCACCTCATCAAGAAAACCCCTCCATCGCTTTGTTACTCGTTCTACTCTCTCTGATGATCTCTTCCTAGCCGCCAAACACACTGTAAGACTCTTTCTTCTTTGCCCCTTTTTGGGGTTTTGCTAAAAGATTACAACTTTAAAGCTTTTTGGTTTGGTAAGACACTTTCTCGTTTGCCCTTTTTATGATTTTGCTAAAAAAATTACAGCTTTAAAGTTT
Organism: Solanum lycopersicum; assembly: GCF_036512215.1. NCBI lineage: Eukaryota > Viridiplantae > Streptophyta > Magnoliopsida > Solanales > Solanaceae > Solanum > Solanum lycopersicum. Next base: position 55,670,531 of record NC_090801.1, on the reverse strand, counting down.
TTGGTTTGTGTTTGGGTGTTGAATCTTGTGGAATTGTTGAAATGTAGGTGGATTCATATGTGAAGAATGGTATGGTTGTTGGATTAGGTTCAGGTCATGCTTCTACATTGGCTATACAGTATCTAGGTCAGAAACTACGAGCTGGTACTATAAAAGATGTCACTGCCATACCCACGTAAGTTGAATCTATTGATCCTAATAAATAAGGGAAATATGATACCATCGTAGAATCTGATTTGGGCTTGTATGTGTTCTTTGTTGGTAGTTCATAGTGCAGATTAACTTGTTTGTTGAATAGACACACTCCATGTTATGTTGTTTTACTCGTCGTGTTCCCACTTCAACTATAGGGTGTGTTGAGAAATGATTTTACCTTGGAATTATCAATTTCTGGATTCATTAGATAGATAGTTGACACATGAAACAGTACAACGTGGAGGATTGGGCGCGATGATAATGTATTTCCATAATTTGTTACTTGTTAGTTTGTCCATTAGATCTTTATACAGCTTACATATAAGTATCCTGGTTTTACTGTGATGACTGATGAGAAGCCTTGTTATTGAGTTTGTTTGTTTTTCCATTAGGAGTAATCAGGAACACTCTGATGCAGATGTGTTAGCAGTGCAAGTGAAGCAGCAAAGGCAGGAATTCCTTTGGAACAGTATGATGACAGTTTAAAGGTGCGCACCACTACTACGTAGATTCTTATTTAGAAACTTGCATTAGGACTTATTTAAAAATTTGAGCATTTAGTTACATTTTGGACCTCCATATGCATTCAGATTGCATTCATTGAAGCTGAAATGTTTTGTGCAAACATGTATGTGCTTCTTACATAGATTGATCTAGCATTTGATGAAGCTGACATTATGGAAGAAGAAACACTTGCTGCAATTATTGGTCGACGAAAACTGCAGGGAGATGATTCTATAATTAAAGAGAAGGTCTGTCATATATCATGTGATGTATTTGTATTTCTTATCTTGATTTTGTAACATATTATTGTGTGTTTTTAGCTTGAAATTCCTTTTATCTTTTGTTATCTTCATTATCCACTGACTTCTTATGAGGCTGCATTGTCTAATATGGATGCAGACTATTTTAGAAGCAGCTGATCAACTGATATTTATTATAAAGGAAAAACAATTCAAGGGCGGTGTAGAAGGTTCAGTTCCAGTACTAATCAAATCTGTAAGCTCCATACTAAATATACTACTGAATGCTGATGAACAAGTGTAGTTCAGAAAGCGAGAAACTATACTCATTTAGCTTATTCACTTCTCAGGTTAACTGGCTTGAAACAGCTGAAGAAATAGACGACCTCTTCCTCGGTGATGCAGAGGTTAGTCCTAATCATGTATAAAAGTGTGCTCTCTCCTTGCCACACTCCAATATTTGCAAAGGACCAAGATAGGATACATTTCATAATCAGATAGATAACTTTTGTTTTTCTATGCAGGTTTGGAGGAGGCCAGCTATAGGGTATGCAGGTCCTCTTGGAGGTGATTTCCCTTTAGTTACTAAAGAAGGGCACAACATCCTTGATGTCATATTTACATCTCCAATAGAAAGCCTAGGTATATCTCCATCTCTGAATTACTCCTTTACAACTCTCTTGTTGAACTTGTTTGATGCTAACTATCTACCGTCCATTGTTCATATGACAGTTGAAGTGGCTAAAATCCTTGATCAGATTGATGGTGTTGTGGAACATGGTGTTATCTTCAGGAAACCGTTAGTTCTGCAATCACTTAAGTCTAGCGATCTCATCTGTTTCATGTTATTGCTATCGTTATGCTTTTGACACATGAAATGTAAAGTTTGTTTCTACTTTCACTGGATTAATTTCAGGTGCACAGCAATCATTGCCTCAGAAAATGATCTGCAAATCGTCGATAATACATTTCTGATGGAATCAAGCAACTTCTAATGGAGAAAAGATTAGGAATGCAACTTTTGAGTCTTATCACTATCTACTATTTTTCTATTTCAAGTGTTCTGTTACATTTTTAAAGCGGAGGAAGGTTGATATCTTTGAGTTGTATTTTACGTTCATATTATAGGGGTACTTGTTGAAACAATAATATGTTTTTGAATAATTTGATCTCTAAGTAGGAAGAGAATGAAAGTGTGGAGAATTTTCTATTCATACTGACTTGCTTTCATAATGCAAGAATGTAAATGAGTTAACACTTGCTTTCTACCATATTTAAAAAAAAATAAATTATCATCTTATATTACGTCAAATGATATTATATAAATTGAGATAAAAGAATTAATATATAAAAACAAGGGAAAACGGTCTGATATACCCCTCAACTTTGTCATTTAGAGCTGATATACCCCTCGTTATAAAAGTGGCTCATATATGCCCTTGCTGTTATACAAACGACTCATATACCCCTGCCGTTACAAAATGACTCACATATACCCTTCATTTAACGGAAGTTAAAAAATTAGTTTTAAATTTATATTTGTTACTTCTAATTTTTTTAAAAAAATTATTTATGGGTATATATGATTCTTCTATCAAAGTTCAAGGTATATTTTAATTTTTTTCATACATAAATTATTTTTTGACTTCTTTTATTATAATTATTTGAGTTTTTTATTTTTATTTTGTTTTTTTCTTTCACTCCTTAGTTTAAAGAGAGAAAAATTAAACTATTCTTTTTGTGTGTATTGTAATTTAATTTCGTATTCGAATAAAAAATTTGGTCATCTACAATAAGTTTTACAAGAAGATTAGTGAAACATAAATAAATTTGATTATCAAAATAATAATTATAAATTAGTCTTTGAAACTAAAAAAGTAAAAAAAAAATATGTTTTTACGAGGATTAAATTTACTCATATGGGATTATATTTTTTAGAAAAAATTAATAAAAATTTAGATTAAAATTATTATTTTTTTCATTTCCGTTAGAAGAAAAGGGTATATGTGAGTCATTTGTTTACAAGAAGGGGTATATATGAGTCACTTTTATAACGAGGGGTATATCAGCTCTAAATGACAAAGTTGAGAGGTATATCAGACCCTTTTCCCTAAAAACAATGACCTTATGAGGTCATATTTGTCCTCGTACTCTTAAAATAGGTTACATTTCCTCTTAGTTATACCTTTTTGGTTATATTTGACCCAACCATCTTACTATAGGTTTATGCTCTACCCTTTGAGCTGTTAAGTTCTACATCACTCCCATTTTAGTAGACCCTAAATTTGTATTAAAAAATTATGTATGTCGACTTGTATATTCCACGAAATTGATTTAGAATCCCGAAATTTCTAATCTTGGCTCCAGCTCTGGATGGAGCGCAGAGGAATACAAAATGTTTAGTTGTTTCAATTGTGGTAATTAAAGCAAAATGATTATGTTGACGTATCTTTTTTGTAAAAGACAACTTATTCAACTTCATAATGTAATGAATCTGAATGTAACATGATGGATACTAAAGGATTCATATATAGCTTACCAGGTATCGTAGGATTGATAAGAAACATAAGCCTCACTTTTTACTTCTTTGGATAGTGTTTTCTTTAAGGTAATTGTTCTTTCCAGAGTTGGTTTTGGTGCACAGTGCATCTGACTTGCTAATTTTTAGTTGACACCATGTCTTGCTTTCAATATGCAAGAATGTAAAACACTTGCTTTGTACCATTGATTAAAGATCTGGAGATCAAGTTTTTTTCTCCACTTTCATCTAGAAAACAAAAGTATAATATTGGTAACTAGGTACATGATCTGATTTACAGCACAGAAAGGCCAATACAACCAACTAGGAACAAACAATTACTATCATCCTGTTCTAGATATAAAAATCTTACAAATTCGTGCAAGCGGGACTAATCAATCTTGTTTGCTTTGTATCTTTCAAAATGATACTACACAGGGACACGTTTTCCACGGTAGCGGTCAAAGAACTGCAGAGAGAGAAAAAATAATCTCAGACCAAGGAAACAAAACAGGAACCCACAAGAATGCATCATGTTAGGTTCGATTGAGTAACAGTATATTAGAGCAACAGAAGAATTATATAGAACAATTCCATAAGTTTATTATCTAATGCCACTGAAGAGATACTTGTATTTGAGAAAAACTATGATTCAATTTTATAAGTTGGAAGTTCTTATCTTCTTCTGAAATACTTTGTGGAGATATTACAGTGAGGCAGGAAGGTTGCTAACCATGGCAATAGGGGTTTGGATGGAAATTGAGGTTCGTAAAATTGCATCACAGAAGGATTTTCCTTTCTGGGGGATCCGTCTTTAATGCAGTATCTCAATATCTACATACAGATGCATGAGGACCAGAATGTCGGACAATTACTTCATGATAAGGCATCTTGATACTCGATAATTTCTATGATCCCTTCCTAGAGTCAGGCATTTCCAGACTCAAATCACATTATCATCAGATGATATCTAACAACCAAACCGATCTTTTTGGTTCATTTATCAGGGTAGCTATAGAGTGATACATACATGCATTTAAACACAAATACATGACTTGATACTTTATAACATACTCAATGAAGAGGGAGAGCTCCTCTATAGCTTCCCAATATCATACAGGCAAAATATAAAGAGACTGGTCATATTCTGTAAATGTTTAGGGAATGCCATTAGAATAATCATATGGTGGTTTGTGATAAGAGGATAAAAAAATAAAAGAATAATAAGCAACAACTAATTTTAAAGCAATTTTCTAGTGGCTGGGTGAAAAAATGGCAATTTCATTTTGTTCCTTCTATGATCCTTGGTGATTATTGTACAGCCTAGTCATAATATAAGCAAAATACAAGGCACTTAAGACTACTTCCAGATGTTTCTCTGTAAAATCTATGGATTATCTCCTACACCATATATCAGCCATTGGTTCCTTTCTACCACAAGCATATCATTGTCCAACCAATCTATTAAGGTCAGAACGAAAGGACTATACACAATTGAAGTAAGAAAATGCTTTCTAAAAAACTAATGATTCCCCCAAACTTAAAGAAATACAAGAATAAAGTATGAACAATGCAATCAAACATACCGATCTGATATAGGGCTGCTGGAAGATCCAACCTAGAATAGGTATCTTCTGAAGAAAAACTGCCAATGTTGGCCAGAAACCACTGTGCAAAACAGTACATCAGTACCCAAAAACAACTAAAAGATTATTAGGGCAGTCAGGAACCATGTAACTAATTTACCTGAAAAGTACGACAAATCCATATGCCTCAAGAATCATACCCAGTATGGGCCAACCAATTATAACAAAGAAAAAGCCAACACCAAATGATATTGTTCCCTGTGCAAAAAAAGAAACAGAAACAGAAAAGATGTAACACTAAACAAACAATTCTAGAGAGAGCAAGAGGAATTGTTGAGATGAACGGGGAAGAAAAAAAGGCCCAAAAGCAAACTAAACCTTGAAATTACTACGTTTACTAAAGAACTGTAGTGATGACTTGAGACCAATGGTCAGTGCCACCCCTGAGAAGAAGAGGATCTGATTCAGTAAAATAACACTATGTCAAATCCAGGCAGGAGTCATAAAACAAAGGAAAGTGGTAAATGACAGGTCAGAGAAAACTTATGAGATTGTGATGATAATGGCAAGACTTTTTACTTACATTTCCCATGGCAATTAGTCCCTTGTCAAAGAAGAACACGATCCCCAAGAATGAGAAAAACACTCCAAATCCCGTCAATCCTAGCCCTATCTCTGTTACAACAAGCACCCCAAGCTTAGCAGACATAACGTTTCAAATAGCAGCACAACATGCTTCTTTTTTAATCTTACCATCTCATAGCTAGGTATTAAGTCTTAAATGAGGAGAGCAAACATCATTTTGGTAAAACAAATGAAAGAATGCAGACTCTTGCACCCCATAAATAGAAGATTGTTTTGCTCCAGTTGTATGGAACACTAAGCTACAAACCTAAGATGCAATTTCTATAGCAGTTTATGACAATTAGGTCAAACTAGATGTACAATATGAACATGCATCTTCCCGCAAGCAGAAACAGACATGTTCTACATTTCCAAAGCAGTTGACCACAGTTAAATAATAAGAACATACGTCCAATCGACTTACTTTTGCGATCATTCATTTCGAAGGAAAGCATTTTGGCAGCTTCTATTCAACCCAAACACAATTCAAAACCTACAACACAAAAATCCATCATAAATACAATCAGTTCCCAATCATAACCAAAGAATGCAAATACACCGCAACGAGAAACAACACAGAGAAAAACTCAAAAATCAAACAAGTTACTTAGGGTTTCAAAACAGATACAAATGTTTTAATTCAAACAAAGATCTCCACCACTCCTTCCTCAAGCACACAGCAGTTTAAATCAATTTCAACCTAAAAATTGACAAACACACTCATCAATTTAAAAATCTCTTTCATGATTATTTTATCAACAATATACTTAACTTATTCATATCAAGCCAAATCCAAGTTAGATCCACAACTCTGAAGCCATAAGAAGAAGGAAATCCAATTGATTTTGGGAATATTCCCCAAATAACCATATCTTAATCAGGAAACTTCTGCATAGGGTTTTCAACTCGATTCGATCGAAATTCGTACACATATATGCAAAATAAAGTTGATTTTCCATTGAATTAACACGTTACATTACACGATTACGATGAAAAAGCTAGGTCAAAAATGAAGTAACAATTCAGGGTTCATAAATTGTACTAGAGTAGATCATATTGAACTAAGCTTGATTCCTAACAGATTCAACGCCAAAATACATTTGATAAAGCCATCAATTACGATTTTTTACCTGAGAAATTGAGAAACTAAAGCTCCGGTGGTGCCTTTACGAATAGATTATCACGTCAAACTTTGAAGAATTTTTTTTAAAAGATAAAAGGTTGAAGCTTAAAGAAGAATATTACGTAATAATTTTTTTTTTTATAAATTTTACATTCTTTTATTTATTTATTTTGAAGTATAATAAAATGAAAAGGAAATGTACTATTCCCCTTTAGTCCGTCTAAAAAAAAAGTCATCATCTATTATTCATATCGAAAATAAGTAAGTTGGTAATGATAGATGAAGGGTTATTATCCCACTCCATCGAATCAGATATAGAAACAGATATTTTAGTAAAGTCAATGAGTAATTTGGTTCGTTGATTTTTTAACAATCGACAAAGAGAGAAAAGGTAACTTTTTAATAAGAGTTTTACAATCAAAAACTAAAGAATCAAAGTATTATTATGACATGATGTCGTTTTTCAATAATTTGAAACGACATTTTAACTTATAGGTTTGTTTTAACATATTTTTAAAATAGTATTATGTTCAAATAAAAATATTATTTCACATATTATAAAAAAGAGAAAATACATATTACTCCATTCAATTTAGTATAACTTATATAAATCCTAAGACTTAAATTACATTTTATCCCTACTCTTTTCTATTTCACAAAAATCTCTTCAAAAATCAGTCATTCGGATACATAAGTTTCGTCCGATTATATTAATACATTATGCGACCAGTTTGTTGAGATTAAATATAAAATTAAATTTTAATTCTCCAAATCATGCAAATCAAATACGTGTCAATTTCTCCCAAATAACAACTCCAAACAATTCAATTTTTAAAAAAAAAAAAAATCTCAAATTTTCTCCCTAATCATAACAAATTCATAAAAAGTCGATAATTTTATAAAGTTATGTATCATATACAAAAAACAAAAAAAAAAACTATGAATATAATATAAACTGAAATATTTACAAAATATTCCAAAATACTTAACAACATTTGATACATAACTATGTTATACACATATAATAACTATGAATGTGATACAAGCTGATTTTGTTATAAAACATTAGTGTTTATGCATCAACAATAATATTTGTATCTGACGATACATAACCTTTTACTAGTTGAATAAAGCATTGTGTACGTGTCGGTAGTAAAAGATAACAAATTTTGCAATATTTATGTATCTAATACATAACTATGAACATGATACATATTAATTTGTGTTTCAATAAATTAGTGTTATGCATCAAAATTAATATTTGAAAATAATACATTGTACATGATAAAATTGTAATGTAACATAAAGGTGAACCGAACGAATTATACATTAATTTAAGAATCAAAATCAACTAGATACACTAAAATATCAAAACTCATATGTATCAAAAAAAGATGAACAACAAAAAATAAAAATAAAAATCAACAATTTAATTTGCTGAAAGCCAAAAAAGAATGATCAACAATGGAACTCGACCCAATGCCCTTATCGGAGCCACCAACAACTCGATCTTTTCCTCTCTTTTTGAGCATTTTTTTTCATAATCGATTATGAAATTCAAGATGCATCCTTCTTTAATTAAATTAATAGATGAAAAAGCTAGCATCTATGTGTGTCTTCACCTCATAGGGTGTGTTTGGCACAAAAGAAAATGTATTTTCTTAAAAAATAAATAATTTCTTACTTATAAATTTTAGTGTTTAATAAATAAGCTTTAAATACAATTTACTTTCCTTACTTCTACAAGGAAATCATTTCCCCAATTTTCAAAAATACTTGTTCACTAAAGAAAACATATTTTTCAAACATGAAATAAAATTAATTTTTTTTTTGAATTTTACTTTCCAACGTACTAAACGCACCTTTTAATCTGTTTTTTGTTGGAAAAACATATTTTTCAAACATGAAATAAAATTAATTTTTTTTTTGAATTTTACTTTCCAACGTACTAAACGCACCTTTTAATCTGTTTTTTGTTGGATGCAGTAAAATTCATCATCATCATATATATATATGTGTGTGTGTTGGTGATGTCTATCTTATTTAAACATTTCTTAATGAAAAAATAGAAGGAAAATAGAAGATTTAAATAGAGAAATATCACACCATTAAAGTTACCCAAGATTATTTGTAGAATTTCACTTTTGGTCCAGAGTTATTGATAAATTATGGCTTGCCCCTTATAATATTTAATCAAATATATTTAATTTTTATTTAATTTAAATATATTTTCGATCTCTTTATTTCTATAAAATATGTGATATGTAGACTACAAACTGGCCGGGTCAGCCCACTTTTAAAAAATTATATATTTTTTAATTATTAATTTAAATTATAAATTATAATTTAAAAATATTATCATAGATATCGATAAAATAATATCACATGATGTTAATGTTACTATTTTTTAATCAAATTCACAAATATAATTGTCTTTATAAAATATTTGTTAAGTTAAGTTACCATTTTAAAAAAGAAAAAATTACGCGGATAAGAAAACTTATACTATTTAATTACTCATCACATCTATAGTTTGCTATAATTACCACTCGCGACTAACATTATACATTAATTACGTGGGTTGACTTTAAATTTGTATAATTAGTCATGTTTGTATATGTATAATTCGCCAGGATATACAAATAAATATGTATAATATACAATTTTTTAGTCTATATACATATATATTATTCACCTCTCTCCCACTTTCTGCCCTCTCTCGCTCGCCATCTCGCTCGTCTCTCTCCTCTCTCTCCTAGTCTCACTCGCATCTCTCCTTCCTCTCACAATCTCTCTAACCATATATACAATTACATATGTATATATACAGTTATCTAACCAATATACATATACAATTAACCTTTCTTTCACTCTTTCCCCCCCTCTCTCTCGTCTCTCTCCTCTCTCTCCCAGTCTCGCTCGCCTCTCTCCTCTAAATAACATGTAGCTACAAATTATAATTATCAAATTATAGCTACGGAGAGTAAATTAATTATTTATAAGTGGCTATATGTGAAAGTTTGCCATTAAAAAATTTATTAAGTCTTTTTAAGTATAAATATCTTAGAAATATTAACCTAATTGTTTTGAGTTTGGACTCTCGTTAATTTTATTATATTTTTTAATTAAATTTTATTGACCCACGGGTCAGCCCTACCGATATTTCTCAAGCCCCTCAAATCAACAGGTTATTCAGGCCGGGCTAAAAAACTTTTTTCTTAAATGGACTTCAAAAATCTTAGCCAGCCCTATAAAATTCCGGGTTAGACCAGGCCAGCCCAACAAGCCTAGCCCATATTGACGGCTCTAGTTAGATGTAAATCAAAATTCAAAAATCAAAAGAACCAAATACATTATTTATCACTATTTGATGGATTAACAGTGACATTTCCTAAATTATTACTATGATTTATGATTATCCTCACCGTTATACACTGTACATGAAAAATCTACTTGTTTCGTTTAATTTTATCTGTTATCGTTAGATTTACGTATTCGTCAAGAAAAAAATTATTATTATTATAGGTATTTCATCATACAATTTTTATTAAATGATGGTTAGGATTCTCCCTATCACTTTTTACTGGTTCAATTTTATTTGTCTTTTTTTGACATATTATATCTTTATCTTTTTTGACATATTACACAAATTATTGATATTAAATTATCATCCTTAAAAAATATTGTGAATAAAGATATTTGAGATCTCATTAATAAATAGGGATAAAATGATAAATTTATTATAAGAATAAATATTTTTTTAATTAGTGTGTTAAGTCAAAATTTGAAAAGTAAAAAAGGGAAAGAGGGAGTATTACGTTTCAAGAATGATTTGGCTAATAATATTTACTGTCAAGTATAAAGCATGAAAAAAATAACTGTTTTTCTTGATATGTATATATAAAAAAAAATTATTATAGAAAAAATGACAAGTAAAAGTAAACGAAGAGACTAACTAATTTTTAAGACTAAAATTAGCAAATAACTCCAGTCAAATTGTGCATTTGTAACTAACAATAGTATAATTACCATAAACCAACTATCGTAAATAGGTTTAATCCCAACAACTATTTCAAAAAGACAAAAAAAAAAAAAGAAGGTCAAGTTACACTAAGTTGGAAATTCCTAATTGCATATTGACGATAAGAGCTTTTTTTTAAAAAAATATAATTAAAAAAAAAAAGAGAAATCCTTTTGTCCTTCTTATGATAAATTACTTTCGAATTATAACTGTGATTACATCAATATAAATTGTGATGAAATGGTTAAAATTAAATTCTTTACTTTTTATTAGAAATTGAGGTTTGAAATCCAAATATAAAAAAAAAGCTTATTAGAGTGTCGTTTCAAAAAAAAAAATTCTACATTATACAAATTTAAAATAATCAAATTCTAATAAAATATCGAACACTAAATAAAATTGAAGAAAGAAAAAAAATGAAACTGCAATTGCACCTGTTAAAATATTTCCATGTTGAAATAATTCCACTAACACTAATAACGTGGTGCATCTTCACTTTGACAACATTTTAATAATTATTGGTCAGTTTGGATACTAAGTAGAAAATAAAAAAAGTTAAATTAATTAAATCAAACATTATCATTCCTTATACGTGATGAAATATTCCTAGGTAAAATTACAGTGTATAATTATTTTATTTTAATATAAGAGAAAATCTTCACGACATACCGAATATTTTGCTATTTAAAAAAAAAATTACATTCATTATGCAATAACGATATTTTCCTTCGAATACAAAATAATATCTAATATGCTGTTCATGAACTTATGATATAAATGATTCAAATATTAAAATATAATTATTAAATAGATTTTCTAAATTAATATAATTAATAATTATATCGATTATTTAAGTTCAATAAATATGAATGGAACTAAAATTTAAATTCATTAATTTTGGTTACAACATATGAGTTCACATTGCTAAGCCTAATGTTGAAAAATATCAAGTTAAATGAAGAAGTCAATGAAACCATGTCATGCGTTCAAAATGACAAGTCAGCTTTATTTATGTCCCAATGACATTTAACTAAAATCTGATTGATCGAGAAATATATTTTTAATACATTAGTCTATAACCTTCGAGTCATAAAGTGATAAAATTGACACAAATAAGTCACAATTTTAATACTCTTTTCGTTCGGTATTGTTTGTCATGATTTTTATTTTTAGAGTCAAAGTATAAATACTTTGACTAACATTTTAAGATGCATTTTTTCATCATATTAATATGTAAAAAATTGTAATTTATATTACTTTTCATATAGTTTTAGAATATCTAGTTTTTTTTTGTTTAAAATATCGAATTAATGTGATCTAATTTACCTCTAAAAATTAATTAAATTGACTTTCGATAAGCACAACATGACAAGCATTTCCGAATGAAAAAAAGTATGTAACTAAAATAAGCTTAGTGCAATTGTTTTTTCCATTTTATCAAAAAATATAAATAACAAACATTTTATGCAACGTCTAAATTTTAACACAAAATAAAAGAAATTTCTAAACTTTATAAAACAAAACTTTTTCTTACGTTATATAAAATCTAAAAAAATATTAGACTTATAAAATGAAATTTTTTCTTACAGACTCACTTTCTTTCTCAAACAATATTTTTCTAACCCTTCGCAGATCCCAATTTGATAATCTAATCAGACCTCACATTAAAAATTTGAACTCTCAAAAGATTTAAATTTATATAATAAACACCAATAAAAAGGGAAGCTCAAAATTGATTGATTTTTTCAATTATTTAATTAAGATTTATTTTCAAGATTGATTGGTCTTTTCAATTATTTAATTAAGATAAAATACAATGAATATATCAAATCATTGTATGTTACTATATATTATATTTATTGAATTCATATAAAAATAAATTTGTTATACATAGAGTGCTATATGTATATGATTCATTGTAATATATTCTTTTGTAATTAAGAGATTCATTGTGAAAATAAATTTGTTACGCATTATGTTCATTATTTTTTAATAATCAAATATTATTGATAGTATCTTAATTATAAAAAATTCAATATGTGATAGTGAGATAATAAACTATATAAGCAAAGAGGATTTCTTGATATCATATCTAAAAAGATCTCACAAAATAAAAAATAATAGATCAAATGCTTAAAATATCATGCGAGTACAAAATAAATCATTCCTCACGCACTCAAAAAGATTTACAGTCGTGACAAGATTGGAACTTTTGAATGCAAACAAAAAAATTAGAAATAAGCTTTCACTAGATTTAAATTTTTTAACAAAAAATAGTGAAATCATATTTATTAAATTGTTGTTAAAATATTTACTTTTAAAAAATTATTAATTTATAATATTAATAGAATCATATATTAATTATATAGGGTGTCTTCTAAAAAAATATTATTTTATTAATATTAAAATGTCATATGCTCCCACGTATTTGAAATCTCTATGAACAACAATGAGTATGGATAAAATGAGATAATTTTATCTTAAATTTCTAAATTAAAAATTAATTTAAATAACTATTTCAAAAATCAGGACAATTCATTTGAGATCAAAGAAATACTAAAATTCTCAAATAACTCCAAGCCGAAGCCTTTCAACCTTAGTCAAATTTGTGCATTTGTAACTAACAATCGTATAGTTGCCTAAAAGCAACTCCCCTAAATAGGTTATATCCCAACAAGTATTTTAAAAGGAAAAAAAAAGATTGTTTTTATTTGTCGTTATTATAATTAATCTCACAAATATATATTACGTTAAAATAGTTTAAATATCTTTATTATTAATCGGTTGTTGGGTTTTGGATATAATTTTTTTAATTGGAAATGCAAAAAAAAATCCTACACTGCATAAATTTAAATTAAACTGAATTCTAATAGATTACTGTGACAGTGAAACTGTGATAGCATTGTCAAAAATTATCCAATGAGTGTGGTTAAAAGTGGGAAAAATTCCACCAAAAGTATTTGTTGACTCAAGATGATTATAATAACTGATGAATTTGTTTATCAACCTAATTCTAACACTAATACGTAGTGCACCACTTAAACAAGATTGAATTATATTTTTTTGTTAAAGTTGTAATGATAATATTCCTCAATTTAGTCGTAAAAGGTAATCAAATTAGTTGGATCTCAAGGAAAAGGGAAGTAAGTCTCCCCTCCATTTCATATATTATCTTTTATGTTTTGATTCTTTTTAGTTACTGTTATTGTATTTATATTTGTCTTGAATCAAAAATTATCAAAAATAACATAAAATCAAATTTCTATACATTTCGTCACTTGATCGGCGACCCAATTGTGCAATAAATCGATTTCTCCATAAAGTCAAGTTAACTTTTTTAATTATGGGTTAAAATTCTATTCTCAATATTTAGGGGAAAAATACATTATCAAATTACTTAAAATATTGGTGACAGTGTAACAAATTCAAAGTTATATCCAAAGACTTCCTTTTTGCTATACAGGTTAACTATATATCATCGAATTAATCTCGATCGATCAAGAATTTTCTTTTACGATAAATTTATTAAACAATTAATATATTCACTCAAATTGCTCTGATGCTATGTTATTATTATAACCCTCTATAAATCTCAATCATTATTCTTATTCTTCAAAGTGATGCTATTAAACTATAACCTAATCTCATAATCTATGTTGAGAATAACAAGATATAACAGCGACACAATTAATCGTCGGTCAATCAATTAACTACAATTACTGCGTAATTAAATAAATAGAGTTTAAAAGAACAACTCATATACATATAAAAACATGACAAAAAAATTATTTTTTTTTATCTTACTCCACACGGCTTGTTGCTCGTATTTATATACGATTATAAAAAAATATTTCAAATTATTAACCATATCTAAAACGAAAATATTAAATTTGAAATTGACTAAATGTGATGCGGGCCATGACCAAAATTATAGTGATAATGTTAGATAATCATTATGTCTCCACCTCTCCTCCGTTTTAACTTTTTTTACTCTAACTATCTTCATCTTCATATCATTTTATTCCTATTTATATAAAAATATAACGTTAAAGTATAGATCAATATAATTACTATTAGAAGAATAATTAAAAAATAATAATATATTGTTCATAACAAGTAAAACTCGCTAATCAAAATAATTAAAATTACCTATTATCACATTATCAATGTAGTATATAAACTTAATTAAATTATTTATTTACTAATAATATTATCTACACTTTGCTCGAAAATTTAACATCACGATACGAAGCAATTAGTTCATCCAACACTCCTCCTCTCTCTATATATTAACACGCATCGATTAAACTTAGCTGCCTAACAAATCATTAATCAATGGATGCTATTGATCTCTCCACCATTTTCTTAGTTGTATTTTCTTTCATCCTCACTATTATTCTCTATCAAAATCGTTCTTCCAAAAATACCAAACTACCCCCGGGCAGTTTCGGTTGGCCCGTAATAGGAGAGACGATAGAGTTTTTGTTTAGTAATCCTGAAGATTTTGTTCGCGATAGGATGAATAAATACTCTCGCGATATTTTTAAAACTAAAATAATGGGAGAGAAAACGGTCGTAATTTGTGGCCCTAACGGCCACAAATTCCTCTTCTCGAACGAAGAGAAACTATTTACCGTGTTTCGTACTCACTCTATGCAGAGAATTTTTCGTTCTTACCAATCGAAAAATCCTTCTCTTTCTCATTCTCAATCTCAATCAACTCGGGTTATTCGTCAGCCCGGGTTTTTAAAGCCCGAATCCCTAGCCCGTTATTTGGGGGAAATGGATTGTATAACAAAAGAGCTTCTGCGAGACAAAGTTGAGATTAAAATGTATGATTTTGCTAAAATTTTGACATTGACACTTGCTAGTCGTTTCTTTCTGGGTAGTTCAGAGAGGATGGTGAAGCTCGTAGATTGTTTTGACGATGTTGCGTTAGGGTTACACGCGATGATTCTGAACGTACCGGGGACGGCTTTTTACCGCGCGAATAAGGCAGCAGTTGCAATTAGAAGGGAGCTTATCCATGTTATAAAGGAGAAAAAAGATGAAATCTCTAAAGGAGTGAAAACGCAAGACGTATTGTGTCATATGATTGTTGTTAAAGATAACAATGGAGTTTCTATGGGTGAAAATGAAATTGCTGATAAAATAATGGGACTTTTAGTTGCTGGCTATAGTACTGTTGCAACAACTATAACTTTCCTCGTGAAATATGTTGGAGAGAGATTTGATATCTACGGAAAGATCTTAAACGGTTCGCTCCTTTTAACCGATAGTAATAATAGAGTGTGTCATGAGATTTGAATTTTGAATTTTTTTTTTTAAAACAACTGAACCAAAGTTTTATTTCGTGAAATACAGAACAAAAGGAGATTGCGGCGACAAAGAAGGAAGGAGAATTGTTAGAGTGGGAGGACATGAACAAAATGAAGTATTCATGGAATGTGATATGTGAAACAATGAGACTCACTCCACCACTTCAAGGAACTTTTAGACAAGTGTTGACAGACTTCACCTATGCTGGTTACACTATCCCCAAGGGTTGGAAGGTAATTTTCATTGATTTTATTTAGACTATATCCTGATTATTTGATAAAATATAGTTTTTTCGGCTTCTAAGTTTACTCATTTGTTATTTAAAATTTATTGATCTAATTAATTCTGATTCATAACATGTAAATACAAGACATATAACTAAAAATTAGAGAAATTTCAACCACACTTTCACCAAATGAAGTGAAGAGAGAGAAGGAAGGGTATTTGTGTGTGTATGAGAGTATTTAAGTAAAAAAATAAATAACAATCGGAAGTTTACTTATATTTGAACATGAATTGTATTTTGAATAATAAAAATAAATAAATTGATAACTAATATTTGTTTTTTTTGCATAATACATAAATATGTCATTTAATTTGACTTTAGATTACATTCATGCCCTTCTTTTTTAGATATGCATAAATAGACACTTAAACTTGTATAAAGTTAAACAAATAGACACACATGTCCTACATGTCATTTTTTGTCCTACGTGTATTGTGTCACGTAGGACTCATGTGTTTATTTATTTAAAAGTTGGATAACTAAAGTGCTTGTTTGTGTATTATGAAAGTTGAAGATCAAAGTTAAAATTTGAAGTCAAGTTTATGATCCAATATATGTATTATGCCTTTGTTTTTTATGATATAGAAAAACTGTTTCAAATTTGAGTTTATTTGGAGTAGATTTAAGACAACTTTGACATGCACTTTAGATTCAAATTTTCAATTTCAATCACATATATCTAAATTATTTCAAAAAATAGATAAACTTCTAAAAAAAAATATTATAAACACAATAACGTTCGTAATATTTTTTTTGTGTGTGTATTTGACATGTAGGTTTATTGGACAACAAGTAGCACAAACAAAAATCCATTATATTTTGAAGAGCCTCAAGTGTTTGATCCATCAAGATATGAGAAATGTGATGGACCAATTCCATACACATATGTACCATTTGGTGGTGGTCCAAGAATGTGTCCTGGTAAAGAGTATGCTCGTCTTGCAATTCTAACTTTTCTTCACAATGTTGTAATGAAATATAAGTGGGAATTGTTACTACCTAATGAGAAGATTGTTGGTGATATGATGCCAACACCACAAAACGGACTCCCCATTCGTCTTCACCATCATCAGTAATAATCGAAAGTTATGTTTGTTCAACCTCTTCAAAATATATACATCTTTTAGATTAATTCAACGAAAAGGTTGATATTTTTGAATAGACAAGTCATCAAAACATGTATTAATACTTTAATTAATTTGTATCCAAAGAGTTCAATGAAAGATGTAGATTTATTTTTATTTTGATTACTTTCATTTTAAAGTTGTAAGTTCACTAAGAATTTGTTATTGAATAAAAGAAATAATTACGCTTCTCACATAAAGGGGTTATTATATGCATGAAGTCAATTGAGTACCTTCATTTTAGTTTGGAAATTATTTTTCTTTATCATATTTACTTCGCCAAAATGCATGTATACGGATACTCGTAGGTTATATTAGGTGTAATTTGTTATACATATTGAAATATATTGTTTAAGAGTGAATTGCATGTATTTGTGAATCGTATATATTTGCGATAAAATATCTCTCTCGCTTGTCTCTCTCCTCTCCCCTCCCGTACTTCCTATGTATTTATATTTCAAAACATATCTTATAGAAAACATACATACTGGCTCTCTCTCAATCGCCCCTCTCCTATCTATATGTCTATTTCCCTCTCTTGTTCGTCTCTCTCCATATGTATATATATCTCAAAATGTATTTGACATTAATGGATACATATATCTAGTATCTTTGATTTGATACATTTATATGTATCTAGGAATGTATCTAATATCAAGAGATACATGTATCTAATATTCGATACATTTATCTGCCTTAAAATCTCAAAAGAATGCCTCGTTTATCTTATTTGAAATATTAGTGAGACAATATGTAATCCTTTCAAACTATAAAGTAAATTTGTATTTATGGTTGGGCTAAAATAGTAAGTGTGTTAAAAGCCCAAAACGCTGTCGGGCCTCATAACCAATGACCCGCCCAACTCATTTCGTAATGCTCAATTTTCACTTCAAGTTTCGTTTTTTTCTGAGATCTGAATCGAATTGACAACAAATTGAAGAAGAAGAAGAAGACTTTGTGTTGAACGAAGAAGAAGAAGAAGAAATGGCAGTGTCAGGACCCGACCCATTGTTCGGATTGAGGAACAACTTCTACATAGGTGCTTACCAAGCTGCAATTAACAACAGTGATGTACCAAATCTCTCTCAGGAGGACGCTGTTGAAAGAGACACTCTTGTTTACCGATCTTACATTGCTCTTTCCAGTTATCAGGTTTTTTCTTCTTTTTTTCAGTATTGTTATGATTTTGAATTCTTCTGTGATTGTTAGTTCTTTTTATGTTTACTAGTTAGTGTCTTGTTTTTTTTTTCATTACAGCTTGTGATCAATGAGATCGATGCATCAGCTCCTACTCCTCTTCAAGCTGTCAAATTGCTCGCTTTGTACCTTGCCAGCCCTAATAATAAGGTGAAAATTTGATTCCAAAATCTCCCCTTTTTTACTCTAGTGATCTTTTTGAGAATTTGGTAGCTACTGTGTCTTGTTATCTGTACTTTTGAAGGTGTCCCCATCTGATTGGTGGATCTTATTGAAAATAAACTCCCAATTACAAAGGGTTTCTTCCAAAGTTTCAATTTTGAAGAAAAAAAAAGGCTTTCCATCCTTTTGGGGTGGATGGGTGTGGTGTGTGTGTGTGGGGGGGGGGGGGGTTTAGCTCAAGTAAATCCATTCATCTATAGTATTTGCAGCTGGAATAGCAATTTAGGGAATTCAGTTTGAGTGACATTACATTACAGGTTACTATTTATTGATAAAAACACAGAGAGGAGTTGAGATGATTTCTCCTTACCATATAGTCCTTAATCAAAGAAAATGAATCATTTATTTGTAACTATAAATTTTTAGGAAGATGCTTTGTTATAATCATCATTTTTGCTCTTTGATGTTCTTCTTCTTCCCTATTTATTATCGACAAGAGGAGGGTAATTAGTTGTAACTTTCTTTGTTATGTTCTAGGAAGCAGCAATCGCCGGTCTTCATGAATTATTAGGAGATCCAGCCATAGGAAGCAACCCTATACTGAGGCTTATTGCTGGGATTGTGTTCATGCATGAGCAGGATTATAATGAAGCTCTGAAACACACAAATGCTGGTGGAACAATGGAACTGTGAGTTGCTGTCTTTTCTTTGATTTTGTAATTGCTTTGAAGGTGCTATGCTAAATAGTGTAGAGATAAATTGAGGAATTTATTATTTGATGGATTGGTTGCTTTTATTTTCTTTGAATATTGGCATTGTACTAACTATACCCATGGTGCTTGTGTACGACTAGATACAGTTATATTCTTCTAAATAACTTGACTCGTTTTCCTTGGCAAAGGGCAAATGCTATTTAAAAATTCTTCTTTGTGGATTTTTTTTTTTTTTTTTTAATTCTCAAAAAAAAATTCTGCTTCATGAACTGGATGAATGATTATCTGAGACAAAAAAAAAGGCATGTCTATGTGAGTGAGACCTGATAGAGGCAATGGTTATCTACCAAATAGTATTACAGAATGGATCGAATAACATAATTTCTTTTCTGAGGATAGTATAACTAGAACCGTAGAAGTGCTAATAATCTCAATGCAGTCCTGTGCAAGTATGAGTTAATGATAGATCTCCTGGCAGCTGATCGAACAGAATTTTGGTGGTTCAACCCCAAATTCAGAATTTTGCTAGGTTAAGAAGCTTCCCTTCAAACTGA
This sequence comes from Solanum lycopersicum, assembly GCF_036512215.1. Taxonomy (NCBI): domain Eukaryota; kingdom Viridiplantae; phylum Streptophyta; class Magnoliopsida; order Solanales; family Solanaceae; genus Solanum; species Solanum lycopersicum. Next base: position 55,650,366 of record NC_090801.1, on the reverse strand, counting down.
ATTTCCCATTCCTTTCTTGCTTTACTTTGGCTAGTTTAGTTTCTAGATGTACCCTGTCATATTTTTAAGTTGGGTGACTGAAAGATTGTAGGCTTGATGTTTTTATAAATTTCTGCTTTAATGGATTTGAGGTCTAAAATACTTTTTAATGTCAACCATCTACTTTGAGGTTAAAATTTAAAGTATAAAATAGTTTTCATTTCCCTGACTAAATGTGCTTATGCAGGCATGCTTTGAATGTCCAGATACTCATTAAGATGCATAGATCGGATTATGCAGAGAAACAGTTAAGAATCATGCAGCAAGTTGATGAAGATCATACACTAACTCAACTTGCAAGTGCATGGCTAAACTTGGCAGTGGTATATAAGTTCAAATATGGTTGCCTAACAAAAAACTATTAGTTGGTGTCTGTTTATTAATATATTCTATTTTCAGGGTGGTTCAAAAATACAAGAAGCATATCTTATTTACCAAGACTTCTCTGAGAAGTATCAGATGACTAGCTTAATCCTGAATGGGAAGGCTGTATGTTGCATGCACATGGGTAACTTTGACGAAGCTGAGACACTGTTGCTTGAAGCCTTAAACAAGGTCACTTTGACATGATACTTGTCTTCTATTTTTATCTGTTGAGTTAGTGCTTACAAAAGAAATGATTTAGCCATCATATATTCAAATTCTGTTGATTATGCTGAACAATTTTGCAAATTATTCATTTAGCAAAAGTTTTCTCACGATGTTCTATCATGGCATTCGAAGTTGTATTTGATGCCTTCTTGTTATATGCCCATCGTTCTATTGAAAATATTTAAGAATGTGTTGTTCTATTCCTTGATCTCTTACGAGTTTGTTCATTTATGCAGGATGCTAAGGATCCAGAAACACTGGCCAATCTGGTTGTCTGCAGTCTTCACCTTGGGAAACCATCCACACGTTATCTGAAGTACGATAAGTCCATATACTTGCCATTTATTTCAACTTTTAATTGAATGAATCTAGTTGTGATACCATAATGATTATAGAAGGATAGTGGAATTACATTTTACAATGTGCCAGATTAACTCCAGTCGCTAATTCACAACTTTGGAAGTATCTTCAGTCCATAAAAACTTTTTATGGTGATATAGAGAGTAGACAGTTGAACCATGACATCACCAATTTGTTGTCTGGGTAGCTAGAAAGGAATACTAATGGGCTGCTTTTGTTACTTGATGTTTGCAGCCAGTTGAAATTATCGAACCCAGAGCACACACTTGTTAAGCGCGCTGCATCTGCTGAAGAAAGTTTTGATAGAGCAGTCCAAACTGTTGCTTGAGGAAAAGTTGCAGCATGTACTAATGAGTTAAACAGGCAAATGTGGAAGCTGTCTTTTGTAGTGTCAGTTCTGGTGCTTGTTCATTTGGTTATTCTCATCAGACAATTTAAAGATTGGCATGTTATTAATGTAAAAATTTTACCTTGCAACATTTTGATGAGTTGGATCACTTATATTTCAGATGGAAAAATATGGGCTTTCACTTACTTTCTTCCTAGCTAATTACTTGTCCGCTTTTTCTTCACGGACTTCTTAAGAAGTCATGGTAGTTTTAACTTTCTTCCTAGCTAATTACTTGTCCGCTTTTTCTTCACGGACTTCTTAAGAAGTCATGGTAGTTATAACTGAGATTTGTTTTTGGATTACTAACTTGTTTACACTTTTAAGAATTAGTAGTAAGATGGTAAGGGTAAAATGAGAATAACTTAGTTAATTCGATCTTAATTTTGTAAATTGACAAGTAATTTTGAAATATATAAACAAATTTTATTAATATGAAATGAAAAAAATAATATCTAATTTAACCTTATCATTAACTATAATTATTTTTCAAGAAATTAAATTTATAATATTTAAATGATATGGTAAAGTTATTATTCTATTTATTGATATTTGGCCTAACTCATCTCCAGCCACTCAAAGTTGTCCGCATAATTCATTTAGACACCTCAACTAATCCTTGTGCCAATTGAACACTTTATTTGTTCAAAAGTCTCAAAAGTCATTCCTATTAGACACAAAATGCTGACATGGCAAAAAACGTGTAATTCACTTTCCTTGAGCGCGTTAATTTATTAAAAATAATATTTTTCTTTTTTTTTCTCTTAATTTATACCCATGAGTTAATTTTTTTAAAAAAAATTAACAAAAAAGAAGAAGATCTGTTGTCTTCTTCTTCTTCCCTATTTCTATCAACCCCACCCCAACCCCCATACACCAGTGGTTATCTTCTTCCCCCGTCATTCTAATGATTTCAAAATTCTTAGTATCAGTGTTATCTTCTTTCCCCACCATTCTAATGGTTTCAAAATTCTTAGCATTTTGTTTCATTTATAAATTTTTCGAAGAGATTCTTTTCCCCATCTTTCTCTACCTAAAAAACAAGATGAAGTAAAAAGTTATAATTAATAAAAAAGCTGATGAAAAAAAATTGTCGGATTAAAGATGGAACTGTACAGGGAGGGGAGGGTAGCCATTAATGGAGTTAGAGGGAAATGTATGTTTTGTTCCAGTTGAAGGCAGGGAAGTTTAGGTTTCACTTTTTTTTTTTTTTTACTTTAAAATAATTTTTATTTTTTTAACTTTATAATATAATGTTTAAATAATCTTTTGGATTAAAAAATAACACATGTCATCATTTGATTGGTCAAATTGACATGTCAACGCGAGTGTATTTCACACATTCTCTATTTTTTGTTTATTTTCGAAAAAATGTTCAAATGGTTCAAATTCAGAATGGTTGAAGTGTTCAATAGGTAGTACGTCTAGTTGAGGTGTCTAAATGAATAATCGGGACAAGTTTGAGTGGCCGCATATGACTTTGGCCTTGATATTTTAAGTAAAAATTGCAAGACTTAAAATAAACATGATCATGACTACTACATAGTATCATGCCTCATAATATGCCTATTAATTTCATCTTTCATTTAATTTTTGATCTTCCTTTCTTTAACGAAGAAAAATAAACGTTTTAATGTTCTCAACTACCATTCTCCATATTTTATAAAAAAAGGAGTAAAAATGTTTTAAGTTTAACTATAATTTGGAAAATATATCCCTATATAATTTGACCAAAATTATATTTTAGACATACATTTATAAAAATTAGAAAATACAAAAATTCTAAATAATTTTAATTTTCTCTTCCAATTTTAAATTAATCTTCTAACATTTAAAATTAACCTCCTCATTTTATGAAAGTGGACTAAATTCCAAGACACGTGGCTTGTAATAATTTGATTCCATTGTACCAAAAAATATATTTTTTTCCAAAAAAATAAAAAATAAAGAGAGAAATAATTAAAAAACATGAAACATGAAGTAAAAATTAAGATCGTGTTGATGTGTCACACTCGGATTGAAAATGTACAAAACAATTTCTATTTTAGGTATTTTTTCGGTTTCAAATTATTTATCATACTTATGTGTAATTATTTTATTATTATTAAACTATTTATAGTCTTTAAAAATAATTACTATTAAAAGTAAAATAGTAAGGAAAATAAATTTTAGCATAAATTTTTATATGAAATAATTATTTTTTAAAATCATGATCGATAACAAAATAAAAAATCGCGATAGGTGCAATTTCTTGTTAAAAAGAGTAAGATTTCGTTTTCGTCCTTCGTTTACGCATAATAATTAGATGGAGAGATCCTATCGAAACCTCATTCTTATACAATGACATGCCAATATCCAAACCTCGCTAATTACCTAATATGTTTATTTTTTTAAAAAAATGTAATACTACTAATTTTAAGAAAAAAGGTATTTACTTAAGTTTTTTTAATCGAAATAAGTATTTTCGAATAATACAGAAGTTAAATTAGTTTTTTCATCAACGAGAGTAGTGATGGAGTGGTAGTAGGATTGTTCCACTCTTAAGCAGAATTCTGCGATTTGAGATCAGGATATTGAAAAACTTATGTTTACAAGATTCAAATTTAATCAGAGATCCAATATGAATTTCAAACATTAGTGAAAAAATTTATTTATTTTGCAAAAAAATTAGTAATATTTTTCGATCGATCTAATTAAAAGGATTTACATGTAAAAAATTTTGTAGGTACTAAATTAATTAATAGCAATTTATTTCTATTCTATTGATGAATGCCAGCTTCTTGTATCTGTTTATTTGGCCATTGGGAACTCATAAAGTCAGTATTTTTTTTAAATAAACAAATTATTGAAAAAAATCAATACACCTTTTTAAAGTGTTTTTTTCTTCTTCTAATTTGGTAGGGGTGTTTGAAAATGTGGTCCATATATAAATTGTCGATAGACACTTTCATCGTTTACTATTAATTGTCATGTGACGTTTTAAAAAAAATTAATTTAATTAATTTTTAAAGTAAAATTAAATTATATTAATTTAATATTTTAAATAAAAATTAAATAAAAAATATAATAAAAAAACCATAAAATATTTACTGTTTGACTTAAAAAAAAAATTATGACAATTAAAAATAAACGAAGACAGTATATATATATATATATTAATTTAAATACAGATAATTCTATCGTTGGAACCAGTTGCCGGTGTGTTATTTAATTAACTAAAAAACATTTAGACAATGATTAGGGCATCTTTTTATACTTTTATTTGACTTTATACATGTGAGCTAACATTTTAAGCCAATATGGAGTTGGTCTAATTTCAATTTTTTACTAATAGTAGAATTATATTAATTTTAAATTGTGATACTATCAACTGTTTTAAAAATAGGTAAAAAAAATTGATTCAATATTTATATTAATCATAGCTTTAAATTTTGTAATAAGTATCATATTTGACTTGAAGAGATTGTTTATATTATATAAAAGGATTTTATCAAAAAATAGTTAGCTAGTTATTTTTATTATTATTAATTTATTTTTCACCATCAAATCTTTATTAAATTATTATATTTTATATTTTTTAATAATATGTAATCATAAATATTTACTTATAAAAAATATCATAAAAATAGGTAATTTATGTCTTTAAGATATTACCATACATTACTTATAAATTATAATTTACTCATTTCATAAAATTAATAAAATGAAAATTTCAAACTGATGTAGGTTTTATATTCTATAGTCAACAGCCTAATTAAGGTGTACTGATTTTCAATTTCAAATTTAAATTGATAAGCCATTTTTACTTTAAAATGACTCATTGGACCTACAAAGCCTTTATAGCCATGTACTAAAATCCAATAATATAGTGACATGTTATAACTTATAATATATGATACTATCCCAAATTATTTGTCATGTTACGCTTATCGAAAGTTAATTTGACTAAAACTATATGAAAAGTATTATAAATTACAATTTTTTACATATTAATATAATGAAAAAATATATTTTAAAATTTTAATTCAATTTTTTGTAATTATTTTAAAAAAATAGAAATTATAATAAATAATATTGGACAGAAAGATTAATAATTAGGTAAAATATATAAATGTGGAAAGTATAAATGTGAGTGACAGAGTAAGAAACTAGTTGGACACGTTGCATCTAAAGTAAACTACTTTTCTTGGGATCTAAAAAAGTAAACATAACTTCTCTGCATAAGATACTGAAATAAATAAATATTTCGTTTTAAAAAATGACCTAATTTAAATTGATATAAAATTTTAAAACATTAAAATTATATCAAATATATTAAAATACTATTTAAATTTATCACCTTAAACTTATCAGTAAAATTAAAATATTTACCTAAAAAGAAATTTAAAAAAGAATGAGCTCTTTTTTTTTGGTTAACATTTCACTTTCAACTTTTCACTTTATATTAAGTCACAAGATTAATAACAGTTTTGTACATTTGACATAACTTTAATTTAGAATCACAAGATTCAAAAGTCTTTTTTATTTTTTTAAATTCAATACCTAGTCAAACTAGGTCATTCTTCATTAAAAGGAGAAATAATACATAGATGTTTATATTAAATTAAATTAATTAACAAAACAATGCAATGCTAATAGCTTTAGATTGGGTGAATCATACAAAATAGCTCTAGATTGGGTGAATCATACGTATTGTCACCTAACTTTCTCATCATTATATTAAATTTAGGCCAAAGTGATATGCAGCCACTCAAACTTATCCCGATTATTCATTTAGACACCTCAATTAGAGATACTACCTATTGAACACTTCAACCATTCTGAATTTGAACCATTTGAACATTTTTTTGAGAATAAACAAAAAATAGAGGATGTGTGAAATACACTCGTGCTGACATGTTAATTTGACCAATTAAATAATGACATGTGTTATTTTTTAATCCAAAAAATTATTTAAACATTATATTATAAAGTAAAAAAAAATTATTTTAAAGTAAAAAAAATGAAAGAAAAAAAAAAGTAAAACTTAAACACCCACTTCCCTGCCTTCAAGTGGAATCCAAAACATACATTTCCCTCTAACTCCATTAATGGCGACCCTCTCTTCCCTGTACAGTTCCATCTTTAACCCCACAAATTTTTTTTTCATCAACTTTTTTATTAATTATAACTTTTTACTTCATCTCGTTTTTTAGGTAGAGAAAGATGGGGAAAAAAATCTCTCCGAAAAATTTATAAATGAAACTAAATGCTAAGAATTTTGAAACCATTAGAATGGTGGGGGAAGAAGATAACCACTGATGCTAAGAATTTTGAAATCATTAGAATGGTGGGGGAACAAGATAACCACTGGTGTATGGGTATGGGGGTTTGGGTGGGGTAGGGTTGATAGAAATAGGGAAGAAGAAGACATCTGTTCTTCTTCTTTTTTGTTAATTATTTTTTTTAGAATTAACTTAGGGGTATAAATTAAGAAAAAAATAATAATATTATTTTAATAAATTAATGCGCTCAAGAAAAGTGAATTACACGTTTTTTGCCATGTCACCATTTTGTGTCTAATAGGAATGACTTTTGAACAATTATAGTATTCAATTGGCACAAGGATTAGTTGAGGTGTCTAAATGAATTATGCGGACAACTTTGAGTGGCTGAAAATGACTTAGGCCTTAAATTTATAATAAGTCGTTCTTTTTTAAGATAATTAAATTTTAACTATGATAACGAAGGAAACATACTAAATTAGAAAAATCTTATTAACATGCATATTTTATCATTTCATTACAATAAATGAATGTTGATCTTAGAAAATTAAAAAAACATTCATGTTTTATCACGAAACGAATGAACTAGTTTCTTAATAATTAAATCTCTTAACAATTATACTTTTACAGTATCCAACTAATTTATAAATACATCTAATTATTTTATCAAATATTTAATATTTCTTATATATATATAACATCAAGTAATTCTATTATAGCATAGAGTAACATTTTTATCATATACAAACCTATAAATATTAGAAAATATCTAATGCTATTTGACATGTAACATCATAAAGGTCTAAAAGTGCTTAGCAACTTTGAAAATTTGAATGAAAAATTGGCCAAATTTGAAAAGTCAACAAAAATAGGAAATCGAAGTTTGAATTTAAACACAATTATAATAATTATTAAATTCAGAATATATAGCATAAAAACAACAAAAAAAAAATGAAAATATAGCTGCCTCTCTTTCTTTCTTCCACCCACGAGAAAAGTGGACACCAACCAACAAATAAAAAAGGTCCACTTCTCTCCCCGGTTCAAAACGATAACATACTCAATAAAATTATAATTTACAAAAACGAAAAAATTATTTTTAAAAAATTCGAAATAAGTATAACCAAAATAGTCTAATAATTAAGCAAAGAAAACGAGCTCATTGCTTCTTCCTTGTAAATGTACTACTAACACATAACACAAAATAAGTTTATTTTCGAAAGAATAAACTATTAACACATGATATAATCACGTAATTTATGAAAGAGTAGAGTAGATTGTGGAAAGTGTTTTACGTAGATGACTTGTCGAATAATCATAGTAATTTTTTTTTAAAAAAAATGCTATATCATTTTCAATTCTCGATTATTTTAAACTTTGAATACATATTTATTACTCTCTCGTTTCAAAAAAAATAATCTCCTTCCCTTTTTTCAAAAGGAATAATCTCCTTCTCTTTTTAGTCTGTTTAAAAAAGAATGACATTTTTTTTGGTAATATTTTAGTTACAATTTTTCACGTGGCATGTTTAAGGCAGATTAAAATGTAATTACGTATATTTAACTAAATTTTAATTCAAAACCAATTTAAAAACTTTCTTTATACTTTTAAACTCCGTGTCAAGTCAAACCATATCTTTCTTTTGAAAATGGAGTGAGCAAATCGATAAAATAAAATAGTAGTAACACATGGCTAGCTAATGCCACTTCTCCATTTGGTATTTGACTTGATATTCTCAACAAATAAATAAATCAGTATACGCGCAAGAGACTAAGGACTTTGTTTGTTGTTTATCAGCTCTACCGATACACTGAACCTTCTCCCTCTTTGTACGTTTTCTTTTTTTTTTTGTTTTCCAAAATAAACATGATCGTGGACTCTACTCAATTCTCTTTCTTCTACTATAAATTTCTTTAGAAGATATTTTTTATATGTTAGTTCATAGATCTCTTGATCATAAGGAGTTTTACTGTACAGTTTTGGAAATTGAAGCTGCAGGTTTGCTACGTTAGTGATTTCTCTTTTTGGAATTTGTGTTGTTTTTTCTCTTTAATGGGTATGGTTTTTTTTTTTGGGGGGGGGGGGGGTTAAATTGGATAAAAAAGATTGTATTTTTGGGTTGTTTTTGGTGTTTTCTGTTCTGGGTTTGAGTTTTCTTGAATGAGAAAGAATTGTTCTTTTCTGGGTATTTTCTGGGGTTTGTTAGTTTTATGTGGGAATATTGTTGATAAAGTCGTAACTTAATTTCAGGTTTCAGTTCAACTGAAATGCTGTTTCTTTTGCTGGATTTTCAACTCAGATCCTTTGGGAAATTTGAAATTTGTTGTTTTTCTTCGTTCTTGGTTACAAGTAGGTTATTTATTACGAACGGGATTTTTTTCAATTTACTTGATCTTTTCTGGAAGTTTGATTTGGGGGTGGGTGGGGTGCAAAGGAAGGGACAAACTTCATATCTGAGTATTTGATAATTATGGCCATCTTTTTGAGACAGGGCCCAGTTATTGATTGCTTTTTGTTTAGCTTTTGGGTTAAGTTTTAGTAATCTGTGTTTGAGTTTTTAAATAATGATAATCGAAGAGTAAATTCTTATGTTTGTTGCTGCAGACTGATAACAGTTCCACATACAAAGAAGGGGCTTACTTGATCAGTAGTTTCAAGTAATAAGATAATCTAATTTGATTGTTTGCCTATTTGGCATTGGAGAGATTATGCTAGGCTTGGGCAGGGGAAGAGCTCAAACAAGGTCTAGCAGATCTATGTCTCTAGGAGGTGAGCCATGTTCATTGGAGTAGTTTGTTTCTTTTTCTTGTTATATACATTCTGTTTCTGGGTAGAATTTTTTATGACCCGAAACGCTTATCACATTTGGCTGGTTCTATTTGGTTAAATCATGAAAGTTGTATTAGTAACAGCTAGGCAGTTGATGTCAATGTAAAACATTTCAATTGTGGTCCTTGGATATATTTCTGCTGATGGTTACGCAATGTGGTCAATGATCTTTCTTTGTTCTTACTTATTGTGAATAACACTTATTTTTAGGGTCTCAAACTATTACTTGCTTTGGTGATTGTAGGCATGGATTATGCAGACCCAAAGAAGAAGAGCAATTTTGTGGGTAAAATTCTTATGGCTGCTGTGCTAACAGCGCTATGCATTCTTATGCTCAAGCAGTCTCCAACTTTTAATACCCCAAGTGCAGTAATTCCCTGATCCTTCCTCTGTTGAATTATTTTCTCAGTTTTGTGTCTATATGCTTGGATTAGATTGACAGTTTGATATTTGGAGTTTTATATAATGGACTGCATGTTCTCTTGTGTCATTACTAGCATGGGTTTCTTTTGTACTTTTTATTTGACATGAGATGGTTGTATAGTACATTTGTTCTTTTCTACAAGTTCTGAGTCTTTGTTTCTTTAAGATAGTGGGAATATTTAACCAACTATTGGATTATCAATGTAACTTACCATTGACCAACCAAAGTGATGTTCTCTAATGTATAGGATGCTTGGAATCTTTTACTTAAATCTTAGTCCAATCAGCTGAGACACAAAGGCTGCTGTAACTGCCGTGTCACTAAGAGTAGTGACAATTAGGTTTCTCCGCCATGCCTTTATTCCTGTGCCCTTCTCCAAATAATGGTGAAAGGTCCTTATATATATGAAACTTGGATACATCACCTCTTTTGTACACATCAGTGCACTGTCTACTTGTGGATGGTCTACTTCTGCTTTTGGTGGGTGGTCATTTAGAAGGCTGGCGTGGCATTAAGTTCTGTTTGTGCAGATCTTGGATATATTGATACTTCTACTTTTTGTGGAACACTACATTGTCACTTGCACCATTACAAGCAATGGCAACTGGAGAACTAGTTTGGTAATATATCTTGGTTTGTGGCAGTTTCCTGATAGCTACAGCCTCTCGGTCCAAGTAGCTAATTACACTTAAGAAATGCCAAGTTGTTTATTTTCCTGCAATTGTTGGAAACCTTTGAAATCGGAAGAGTACTATTTGCTGCTTTCTTGAGTTCTTCTCAGTCCCTTTTTCTTTCATGCTTCATGTTACAAGCATTCTTCTGTTGATCATGAAATTTCTGTACCATTAAGCAGTTTAGGATTCCAGTTTACTTTTCTCAATTTACAATATCTCCAATTTCTATTTCATAGTTTGTACTAATGGGCCGTGTACAGTGTAAGATGAAGAAGGATTTTAAAATTCTAAATATTTAATCCTTTTCATCTTACTATTTAGGATTCTGTTTGCATCTATCTTTCATTGCCTTGACATATCCTTGTTGAACAGGTCTGAAAAAGGTGTACATATTTAATTCAAACTTTCAAATGTACTACAAATTAACAAATTTCTGCATGTATCCGTATCAGATGCACCAAATGTGTGCCCATAGCCAAGTCCGTTTGGCATTGGATTTCTTTTGCTACAAAAGATTGAAGTTCTTATGGTTTTGAAATTCTAAGCTTTGTTCTCATTGTGTTTGTTTTTTCTTGTTGATGCTTTCTCCTAGTTCTCTCGCCATCAACCAGGTGTTGTTCATGTCTTAGTCACCGGAGGTGCTGGCTACATTGGTTCCCATGCAGCATTACGACTTTTAAAAGAAAATTACCGGGTGACGATAGTGGTAATATCTCCTTCTGAAGTTGTGATTAGATCCTTTGACAGTCATTCTTGAATGACTCTTTTTTCTACTTTTAACT